>NC_084612.1:23858487-24013487 GCF_033978795.1 Nerophis ophidion | reverse complement strand
AGTAAGTTCATGCAATATGACCACACTAATCATATCACATATAGCACTTGATTAAATTATCTGCATTTTCAGCCCTCCTGCAGACTTGCAGGACGTCAGAAATCCACAATCACTGCTTGTGGGCGTGGTTATTACCGCTGAAAGGACAAGATGGTGTAGTTGATGAAAACTAGTGCAATTAACAACAAATCCAAGATGTTCAGTCACTGAGAGAATGTCTGTCAGTAACATAGCAACTTCTCGAGACCGCTAACACCTTTTACCAAAAAGTGACATAAACACAAAAGATGCAATAACTAGAAGTACCAGGGGGAAAGAAACCATACAACTAACTAACCAAGTTAGTAATGTGAAATATTAGCAACAAATCAGTGGCGGCCTCATACTACTTTGCTAACGCCACCAGCCCAGCCTAGCAAGCTTCACCTCAGGCGGCTTTTAAAACAACCAAACAGGCGCTGTCAGGCCACACTGACGCTTTACTGTAATTATAAAAAAATATATAAATCTTTATATTGAAATAGTAAAGTTGGCCGTTTTTCCACTCACCATCTCGGCCGTCAAGACACTTGCAGCTATAAAGCTAACAGCTAGCCCCGCTCAGTGGAAGCTCGTGCGCGTGAACCAGGACGCGGTATGAAGGCTGGTGGTCACGTGACTTGGGTCATGTGATCTGGGTGGGGCAGAGGCACTCGTGACCTGCCAGGTGGAACGTCCAGCCCAACGCATACTTATGCGCAATTCATTTGCAGTGATCGTGTGCGACCACGAAAGGGACAAGCGGTAGGAAATGGATGGAAATATTAAGGTTTGTCTTAAATACAGCAGATCAGGGGTGTCAAACATACGGCCTGCAGGCCGGACCAGACCCGCAAACAGGTTTTATCCGCCCACATGATGAGTTTGTCAAGCATAAAAAAAAATATTTTTTTTTTGAACGAAAGAAACTGCTGTTCTAAATGTGTCCACTGCTGTCGGGGCCAAGCAAAAGGTACACATTAAAGGGGGACTGTGGCTCTTCTTCGACCCACGTAAAACTTAAAACCGGCCATTTTATGTCTTCTGCTTCGAACACAACATTTTTTGGCACCCTTGTTGCCCCAAAATGTCTCTGTCAAACAGAAAAGTGAACTTAACCCTTTTGAAGAGTTTTTACCTCCGTTTCTTATACGGTTTGTTGAGTTAACACTGGATTGATACATGGACATGACAAAGTAGGTATTTGACACCTTGAAGAGTTTACATGTGTTTTTTTTCAATCCCAGAAAGACTGTGCTATAAAGTTTAATCCTGGTTTTGTAGATACACTAAAACAAAGTCTAAGCTCATTTTGTTTTTGAAGCTGCACCAATTTCCTCAGAATTTTCAACAAATTTGCAGTGTTTTCTCCCCAGGATTATTTGGGATTTGAACGTTTTCAGAATGTGCTTATTCTATTTTTGGCCAACAAAGAAAACTACCAAGTTGTCTTTATGTTTAAAAAAATCATGCCATGATTTTACCATTCCGGCCCACTTGGAAATAGGTTTTCCTCCATGCGGCCCCTGAGCTAAAATGAGTTTGACACCCCTGCAGTAGATAGATTAAATATAGTGTATACAAGACATACTGGCTTCACGCGGACAGAGGGGTTAGTGCATCTGCCTCACAATACGAAGGTCCTGCAGTCCTGGGTTCAATCCCAGGCTCGGGATCTTTCTGTGTGGAGTTGCATGTCCTCCCCGTGAATGCGTGGGTTCCCTCCGGGTACTCCGGCTTCCTCCCACCTCCAAAGACATGCACCTGGGGATAGGTTGGGCCTAGTGTGTGAATGTTGAGTGTGAATGTTGTCTGTCTATCTGTGTTGGTCCTGCGAAGAGGTGGTGACTTGTCCAGGGTGTACCTCGCCTTCCGCCCAATTGTAGCTGAGATAGGTGCCAGCGCCCCCCGCGGCCCCAAAAGGGAATAAGCGGTAGAAATGGATGGATGGACAAGATATACTATGGAAGATCACAGTATCACATCTGTGATGAGGTGGCGACTTGTCTAGAGTGTACGACGCCTTCCTCCGGAATACAGCTGAGATAGGCTCCAGCGACCCCAAAAATGGATGGATGATGGACAGTGTCACATGTTTATTATTATTAAATTAGGTTTTTATTGGGTTTTATTTACTATGCATTTATGTTTTTCAGTTTTTACTTCAGTGTATTGTTTTTAAAATGGACTACCTCTACCTCATCCTTATTTACTATTTACTAATTACTCAAGAATTAAACATTGTTTATTCTTTGTTTGCATATTAAAAAATGCCAACAAAGGAAGTGAACAAACTAATTATAGCAACTGCAGAGAAATGTGAACGGAAGATGATGAAATTAAATTGAGTTCTTCCTACTACTTTTCGTTGTTGAATTTTACAAATGAGGGAATTTATATTTGGTAGGAACAGTTAGTTTAAGGACCCATATGTAATAATTTCAGGTCAGGACATCATTAAATGGCCCTGATATGTCAAAAAGTATTTATAAATCATGTTCTTTTTGAATACCTATATTATATAACTGATAGCTCAGCCGGAATATGCTCATTTAATAATTAAATTTGCAGCGCCAAAATATTATTATTTTCATTTCGATCTCCCGCCCTCCACTGTTTTAACCAATTAGAAAGTCTGTGAGTGTGTTACATCCACGTTGCCAATTACGTACCACCACCTTTGTTTGGCTTCTGCCACTGGTCAAGTTACTAAACATGTCAGACCTTAGAAAATCTAAAAGGTCTCGGTACGATTGTCAACTTATTCATGACAAATCCAGGAACAAATCAAGGGTTTGTATGGGGGATGCCTTTGAAAGATGGAGACTATTGAAGGCGCAGAATATTTTTTCATCTGACGTCGAACTTGCTAATTTTCTACGTTTTGTTATTATTTCTAATAAATGGAAATGGACATTTCGTATGTAAACAATATTGTCCAATACAGTCTATGATCTTGTCTAACAGAGTTACTATGTTCATGCAAAGAATACTTATTAGCATGCTTGCCCGTTCAGTGACACATCGACATAAAGGCTGACGTAGAAAATGTATGCCCGTTAGCCTGTATGTCGATGTTTAATTGAATTGAAAGGGCAAAATATATTTTCGACAAATAAAATCTATGTGGTTATGGGTAGTGTCAGTGCTTATTTCTTTCTCAATATGCTGAAACGCTGAGTAAATGTGTTCCAAGTTCCAACATTAACATGGCTGTCATAGCAATGCAAAACGTAAGGAGACAGCCAAATCACATGATAAAATAATTCCTCATTTGTGTTTGCATATTGTGGACTACATGTACCAAGTTACATGGCAATGTGAAACGTTTGAAACAGTAGCCTATAGGCATGCATTTAGTTTCGGGCTTACATTAGGCTGCTAAGCATGCTCTACTTATTTTCACCAGTATAACCATTGCTAGCGTTGGTTGTAGTTTGTTTTAGTCTTTGTTTTCTAAAAGTAGTACTGACAGTAACTATATGATTGCCATTTGTTGTGATATTGTACGCAGGCTTACTTCTTCCTAAAAATAGCCTAGTTTATCTGTAAAATGTGTTGGTTAGAGATTTGTTATTGACAAAACACTTGTCTTTTCAGCTATTATGGTCCCAGCACCTCAACCCCTAGTAAGAGGCAGTGGAAGTTTGAAGTTCCTTGAAGTAGCCCAGTCGATTGAACTGGATTCAGCTGTGTATCTGGCAACCTCAGTCAGAGAGAGGGGGAGGAGACAACAGAATTTTGACAGTGATTGCAGTACCATTTCTGGACAGATTTTTATATATGGCTACTTTAAAGGCCTACTGAAACCCACTACTATCCACTACGCAGTCTGATAGTTTATATATCAATGATGAAATATTAACATTGCAACACATGCCAATATGGCCTTTTTAGTTTACTAAATTACAATTTTAAATTTCCCGGGAGTTTCGTCCTGGAAACGTCGTGTAATGATGACGTGTACGCAAGACGTCACGGGTTTTTAGGAAGTATGAGCGCTGCACACACACAGCTAAATGTCGTCTGCTTTAACGGCATAATTACACAGTATTTTGGAGAACTGTGTTGCTGAATCTTTTGCAATTTGTTCAATTAATATTGAGGAAGTATCGCGTTTTTTTTTTTAACTTTTTTTTTTTCTAGTCCGTCGCTATCAATATACTCAAACACGAATCTTTCATCCTCGCTCAAATAATGGGGAAATTGTCGTTTTCTCGGTCCAAATAACGGTTTTTGTTGAAGGCTCCCATTGAAATCAATGTGAATATGTGAGGAGCCCCCACACTTGCGACATCATCGTCTGCGACTTCCGGTAGAGGCAGGGCTTTTGTCTTAGCAGCGAAAGTTGCGAACTTTATCCTGGATGTTCTCTACTAAATCCTTTCAGCAAAAATATGGCAATATCGCGAAATGATCAAGTATGACACATAGAATGGACCTGCTATTGCCGTTTAAATTTCAGTAGGCCTTTAAGGCAGTGATCCCCAACCTTTTTTGCACCACGGACCGGTTTATTGTTGGCAAATAATTTTCCATTTGTGCCGGATGAATACGGCAAAAATAAGTGCATGAAAGATACAACTCACTATAATGCTGAATTAGTGGGACCTCGGGGCTTGTTTCTTTGCAATGAGATGCAGATGGGACTCAGCCTTTGGCTATAATCTGTCACTTTTATATTTTATATATTCATTATTGTGCATTGTATCATGTCACAAAGTTAGAACAAATGTAACAAATGGCGACTTCCTATGAGGATTTTTTTAATACTTGCAAACCTTGAGACCTCCGAATTCGGGAGATTGGGAGTTTGGGGCGGGGTGTTGTTGAGGTGGGCGGAGTCGGGGGTGGGGGAGGAGTATATTTACAGCTTGAATTCACTGAAATTCAAGTATATATATATATATATATATATATATATATATATATATATATATATATATATATATATATATATATATATATATATATATAAGAAATACTTGACTTTCAGTGTGATTCTAGCTATAAATATATATATTTATTTTATTATGTATAAAATATATATATATATATATATATATATATATATATATATATATACAAAGAAATACTTGAATTTCAGTGTTCATTTATTTACACATATACACACACATAACACTCCTCTACTCATTGTTGTATTCGAAAGTGCAATGCTTTGCAGCCAGTAGTAGCACAGCCCTTTGATGGAGCATAGGTATTGGCAGCAGCTGTAAAATTTAATTTGCAGGGAAGGAGTGAGTTTAGGGTTGAATTATCCATTCTCGTTCTATCCTCTGTCACTATCTTTCTAACCATGCTCAACACCCTCTCTGATGACTTGCAAGCGTATTTCTTCTTCTTACCTGTGTCGTCATGAGTATCTCTTTTTTGTTCTTCTGATTCGTCTCCTTGTTGTGTGTGCATCTACGGCTTTAAAAGCCGTAGATGTTATAACGTGACTGAGTTGGCACGCTGTTTATACGGAGAAAAAGCGGATGTGACGAAAGGCTGTCGTCACTCAGGTCCGCATGGACCTGGAGGGGGCATGCCTTGTTGTCCGGCTGGAAATTGGGAGAAATTCGGGAGAATGGTTGTCCCGGGAGATTTTCGGGAGAGGCACTGAAATTTGTGAGTCTCTCGGAAAATTCGGGAGGGGTGGCAAGTATGGGTTAGGGTTAGAGTTAACCCTATAAACAAGCTTATAACGTGTCTAGTGGGACAGGAGATAGTTAAGTCGGAGAAAATGCAGTCGTTTATTTAGTTGGTCCCCAAACACAGGACCGGTGGATGGGGACCACTGCTTTTAGGAACATAACAATTTGTGTGATTCAACATCTCGAAAAAGGAGTAGGAAGAATCAGAGTTCTGCATATCTGTTACAACACGTTATTATCACTTCAATTGAAGTATAAATGATAATGAATGTGTATTAATAGGTCAATATCTTATGAAGGAAAGAAAATAAGCAAAAGATGTTGAAATATGCAAATATTTAAAAAAATTGTAATCTTCTGCAAAGTTGATGGGGGAAAATAACACATGGATTTAAAAAGTAAAGTACAGTGCTTTGAAAACTTGTTATATGTTGTTAGCAACAGAAGTAAGATATCACAAATGTAATTCTTGATTTCCAGTGATAGAAACACTTTATTAGGATTTTGTTGACAAAAACAGCGCTTTAATGACTTAACTTTGAATATGACTCAACTCACATTTTTTTCTCAGGGAGTTTGTTGTGTAAGATTGTCATGTTGTGTCTTGCATAGGCTCAGAAATATTTATTACACAAGTGGGTTAATGTAAAGTGACTAAAGCATCAAATAAGATGCATTAGTTTTTTAGTATAGTTTAGCAGCAAGAATTTAACTGAAAAACTCCATTGTATGTTTATTTTGACAAGGAGCAATGCTGCAGCTACAAAAGATCTTTAATACACGTGTGGCCACCAGATGGTGATGCGAAAACTTTTCAGTATGAAGCGACCATGTAGAAGTCTACAACTGCAAAAGGTGGTCTTCTTTCAGTTCCTTCTCAGCTGGTTCCTCCAAGTCTTGCCGAGAGCCCCTGAGGAACTGCCTGAAGGCCTGCGAGTATTGTCGTCCAACTAAAGAAGTAGACAACAAAAAAAAAGTCAAAGGTCACAGATATAAAGCTGGGGAGCTTCCATTCACGTAAACATACCTTTGTATTGTTCTGTGTCTCTGGGGGTCTCAGACTCGCCAGAACCCATCTCTCTTTCTGTGTTCACGTCAAATGTGTCCATCAAGAATTGACCAGCAGAGCCTTCATAACCAGAACCATCGTCAACTAGCTCGTTCATCCTCCCTGCTGGACCCTCATCCTTATCCACAGGGAAGGCTTCACTGGATTAAAATGCAAAATATTGGATATGAATCATTTAATAATAATAACCTGTATTTATAATTAAGTGTTACATATTATAATATATATATATATATATATATATATATATATATATATATATATATCCCGCTGCTACTCACTGCTCCCCTCACCTCCCAGTGGGTGATCAACGGCGATGGATCAAATGCAGAGAATAATTTCGCCACACCTCGTGTTTGTGTGACAATTATTAAACAGAAAAAAAAAAAAGACAATATCTATATATGTATATATTAGGGCTGCGAATCTTTGGCTGTCCCACGATTCAATTCAATATCAATTCTTGGGGTCGCGATTCGACGCGATTCTCAATTCAAAAACAATATTTTTCCGATTCAAAACGATTCTGTATTCATTCAATACATAGGATTTCAGCAGGATCCCCAGTCTGCTGACATGCAAGCAGAATAGTATTTTTTATTTTTAAAAAGCTTTTATAATTGTAAAGGACAATGTTTGATCAACTGATTGCAATAATGTAAATTAGTTTTAACTATTAAACAAACCAAAAATATGACTTTTTTTTATCTTTGTGAAAATATTGGACACAGTGTGTTTTCAAGCTTATGAGATGCGATGCAAGTGTAAGCCACTGTGACACTAGTGTTCTTTTTTTTCTTTTTTCTTTTTTATAAATGTCTAATGATAATGTCAATGAGGGATTTTTAATCACTGCTATGCTGAAATTATAACTAATATTGATACTGTTGTTGATAATATTCATTTTTGTTTCATTACTTTTGGTTTTTTCCTTGTTGTGTTTGTGTCTCCTCAATTGCTCTGTTTATTGCAGTTCTGAGTGTTGCTGGGTCAGGTTTGGTTTTGGAATTGGATTGCATTGTTATGGTATTGCTGTGTATTGTTTTGTTAGATTGATATAAAAAAAAATAGAAATTAAAAAAAAAAAATCGATTTTTTAAAACTGAGAATTGATTCTGAATCGCACCATGTGAGAATCGCGATTCAAATTCGAATCGATTGTTTCCCACACCCCTAGTATATATATATACATATATATATATATATATGTGTGTATATATATGTACATATATATATATATATATATATATGTATATATATACATATATATATATGTATGTATATATATGTATATATATATATAAATATATATACACTATATACAAAAATATATAAATGCACATATATACATACATAAAGTATGTATTTATATGTATGTATTTATATATAGACTGTATGTGTGGGTATGTGTATACTGTATATATATTATATATATAAATATGTATACTATATACATACATATATACACATATTTGCATACATGCAGAATATATAAATGTATTTATTTATTTATATATATTATATACAGTATATATATATACATATATATATATATGTATACTATATACATACATATATACACATATATGCATACATACAGAATATATATATGTATTTATTTATTTATTTATTTATATATATTATATACAGTATATATATATATACATATACACATATACATATATATGTTTACTATATACACATATATATCTAATCGCGGGCAATAATTAGGGTGCTAGTTGCCAGCTGACGATTAAGGTGTTTTTTGTCCGCGAGCAATTAGCATCTAATTGCCAACTAGCAGTTAACAGCAAAAGCTTCCAGCTAACAATTATGGCGCTAGTTGCCAGTTTAACTGAAGACACCAACACAATTTTATACAGGATACATAAGTAGGGGGGTCCCCGCTCCATCTCTCTATCTGTTTGGGGGTCTTTGGTCTGGAAACCGTTGAGAACCCCTGCTGTGCACAGCAAACTTGTTGGAAACTGAATCCAAAGCAGTTAGCACAGTCAGGAGATCTGGGTTCAAATCAGCATTGGGGCATCTCTGGGAGTTTGCATGTTCTCCCGTGTGTGAATTTAGTAATTATTAGCATTAGTAGCAGTTTTTCTGAAAGCAATCATTTATTTGTATTGAATACACGGTAATTATTATACTTCCACAAGTCGCAGGAATAGTGCGGACTTGCACTATCTAACGACATGCAAAAATGTAAGCAGGCAATTGGAAACATATCAGATTTTAATGTCATACAACTAAAGATGTTGCCAGTTAAACCAAACATCCACTCTTCAACAGTGTTTCACATATAGTACACAGATATTAAACAATAGACCAGAAGTGGGAGCCGACGTGGCGTCACAGTGCACTTCCTTTTTATGCTTCCTGTTCAGAGCGGGCTGACAACCATGAGCATAGCTGCTTTATGTTTTTAAAACGCCTCTATCGTGTGGGCTGCCAGATTAGAAACATTCTATACAGCAACATCTTCACTGTAATTTCATCCCATCATACCTGACCAGTTTATGTATGGTAGTTGTCTTTAGGTTTTACACAAGCCAATGTTCCATGATAAAATGTTGTTGTTTTTTAAATAGTATTTTAAACTTCAAGCTGCTTTTAGAAATATTTACAGTCAAAATTTGTGTGGTTTAGATAAATTTGTTGGTTTTCTGACATGGACTTGTTTCTACAGCATTGTCCAGACGTTTAAGTCAGGACTTTGGGAAGGCCATTCTAAAACCTTAATTCTAGCCTAATTTAGCAATTCCTTTACCACTTTTAACGTGTGTTTGGGGTCATTGTAACTGTTGGAACACCCAACTGCGCCCCAGACCCAATCTCCGGGCTGAGGATTTTAGGTTGTCCTGAAGAATTTGGAGGTAATCCTCCTTTTTCATTGTCCCATTTACTCTCTGTAAAGCACCAGTTCCATTGGCAGCAAAACAGGCCCAGAGCATAATACTACCACCACCATGCTGGATGGTAGAGATGGTGTTCCTGGGATTAAAGACCTCACCTTTTCTCCTCCAAACATATTGCTGGCTATTGTGGCCAAACAGCTCAATTTTTGTTTGCTTCAGAGGGTCTTATCTGATGCCCACAAAAATAATACACAATACTAGTAATTCTAATTACTGATAAAAACAAAACACCTTTGGGACCTTTTTAAAAAATCAAAAAAATGTAGAATTTATTTTTTTCATAAGGGGGCTTTTGAAAAAAATAAATTAGTGCACAGCCCTCGATAAACATTTACTGCAATCATGGTACAGTTGACTGCCTCAAAGAGGTCAAATTTGAAGTACAGCAATCCCAGGTTTATCGCTCCGGCCATGACTGAAATAAATACAATTACGCAATATTGGAATCATTAACTATACATTGAATGTTTCCATGGCTAGATCATTTGAATTACCTCCTTCCCACCTTCTCAATACATTTTCAACATTTTGAGATCCCTCTGGACATGAAATAACACCATTTAGTCACATTTGAAGCCAGTATAATAATAGTGCACCAGTCAGTGGCCACTGAACAGTGGGATTTGATTAACTGTGCAATAGCCTGTCGAAGGGCCTGAGGACTACACAGACTGTTGACATTTAAAAAAAAAAAAAAGGTTAAAGACACAACTTTGTAATCTGGCTTTTTACTTCATATGTTTTATTTTATTGAAAACATTTTATTGTGTTATTTTCTGTGTTATGTATTGCTCAAATTTTGACTATTATTATCTCAATTTTATGTTTCTATAAATGTGTTGATGTAATATTTATATTTAATTTTTACATATATTTTATAATATGTTTCATGCTATTTTTTTAGATGGCGTTAATTTGAGTTATTCTCCAGTGTTGTGTCCAATGTTATCAAAGGCGACGTTTTTTTTCCTCAATCTTCAGTGCCATATTTTGTTTTGTTATTGTCAACGTGTGTGTTATTTGTTACGTGGGCGTGTGTTTTCATCTCTTCCTTCTTTTTTTCTGTAAAACACTTGCCAATTGTATGTGCATGGAAAGTGCTATATAACGTTTGATTGATCCTGTGTAATGTCAGTAAATCTCATGAGACAGTAGCTCAGTGAAACTACAGTATAACGAATAAACATTTCTTTGTGACGTCACCACAGAAGGGTACAAGTGAAGTCAAGCAGTAATATCCATCCATCCATCCATTTTCTACCGTTTATTCCCTTTGGGGTCGCGGGGGCCGCTGGTGCCTATCTCAGCTACAATCGGGCGGAAGGCGGGGTACACCCTGTACAAGTCTCCACGTCATCGCAGGGCCAACACAGACAGACAACATTCACACTCACATTCACACACTAGGGCCCATTTAGTGTTGCCAATCAACCTATCCCCAGGTGCATGTCTTTGGAACTAGTAATAGTGTGATAATAAGCATACAATTAATATTGACATTTACTGCAACATAAAAAAAAATCTTCAAAGTTTCATCTCTATAACTACATGTCTGGCACCATGCTTCAAATGCTCACTAGTTTTGATTTATTTTAGTCTTATTGTGTAGTGTGCTTCCTGTTTCCAAGGAGTGCAGACGTGTCTCTGTTTGCTCCTGCTTGTTTGCTGCTTTTTAGGGTCCGGCAGGCCCATTGCAAAAGGACTCCCAAAGGAGTCCTTTTGCAATGGGCCAAAGGACCCTATTGAAACTGTAAGGTTTTATTATTCTTTATTATTTCACTTTGAAACCGTTCTACAAGTCTTGGGTATATGTTTATTATTGTTATTTGAATTGAACCAAGACACTCTAAATCACTTTTATGTTTGTTTGTTTTTTAAATGCTTTTTATAATCCATCTGACAAGTCAGTGACAACAACCCTTTAAACATGATTGAAGGAGTAAGCCAAAAAAATAGCTTCCTGTATATCAACAAGAAATATGTTCGCTAAAAGCAAGGATTTTTTTTTACCTGGAAAGCAAAAAAGGTCTTCATGAGACACTACAAATGACATCCAGTTGTAAGAAGTCATCATTTACCTCCAGATCAAAATCAAAGGGTGAAAAAACTGTCACATACAGCCTCAAGCTAAATGATACAGTGTCTTTTCCAAGACTCTGTAAAGACACCTGCAATCAACTTTGTGCTTAACCGAAGCTTAGTCTAAGCTAAGGGTCTTGCTATTTCAAATATGAATGCTATCGATGCTGCTCTATCAGATCATTTCTGTGTTGTCTTCAAATTGTCTGGTAGACCCAAAGAGGGGTTAGTGCGTCTGCCTCACAATACGAAGGTCCTGCAGTCCTGGGTTCGATTCCAGGCTGAGGATCTTTCTGTGTGGAGTTTGCATGTCCTCCCCGTGAATGCGTGGGTTCCCTCCGGGTACTCCGGCTTCCTCCCACTTCCAAATACATGCACCTGGGGGATAGGTTGATTGGCAACACTAAATGGGCCCTAGTGTTTGAATGTGAGTGTGAATGTTGTCTGTCTATCTGTGTTGGCCCTGCGATGAGGTGGCGACTTGTCCAGGGTGTACACCGCCTTCCACCCTATTGTAGCTGAGATAGGCGCCAGCGCCCCCCGCGACCCCGAAAGGGAATAAGCGGTAGAAAATGGATGGATGGATGGACCCAAACCAACTGTTGGGTCTGCGGTTTTTAGGGGAAGACTCAGTTTGTGGAAATGATTAGGTTTGAAAACAACTTGTATGCTAATGTTGATGATCTGTTGAACCCATATAAATTAACTGTTGGACACCATTGCTCCTGTCAAGGTTAGAATGGTTAAAAGTAGGAAAAAGGCGCCATGGACAAATGAAGACTCGGTCCACACACAGAAAAGGGAATGGCGCAAGACAATTGAGGGACAGCGGAGTTCATACTCCAACAGGCTCATTCAGCTTTGTTCCCACAGTGTTCGATTCAAGAACTCCTTCATTCCGCACTCCATCCAGCTGTATGATCACTCGCCATACAGCAATAGATGATATTTGTCTATTGCCTGACACCTGTCACATATACAGCTGTCACATATACTGTAATATTGTACATGGTAGTTGTTATATATTGTATATATGATATAGACATAATATATTATTATATATCAGTATATATAATATACTGTACATATATTATGTGAATATTACATACATATGTTATCGCTATATTTAGTCTATTTATACCTGCATTGTCCTTTCCATCCTTACACTTTCCATCATTGTAACTGAGCTACTGTGTGGAACAATTTCCCTTGTGGATCATTAAAGTTTGTCTACGTCTAAGTCTAAGTCTAAGCCTATTATGTGATTTACAAAGAAAAGTTTAATGTTTTCAACCAGACTTTGCATAGAACAGGGGAAAAATACTTTTCTGAAATCATCACAAACTGTCGTAACAACTCTCGTGTCCTGTTTGCTATAGTAAGCGGATTAACAAACCCTCGAATTTCACTTCCAGTAGAATACATTTCCACATCAAAATGCGATGAGTTTGCAGTATTCTTTCATTATAAAGTTCAAAGCATTACAAATACTATAATTCCTGGGAAACAAATAGTTACTTTGCAGCCAGCTCGTCAACTAAAGCTGGCACATTTTACTCCCAACACTGTCACAACAGTTGAAGAAATCATCCAGTCTGAGTCCACCAACATGCTGCCTTGATGAGTTACCTACAGTACTAAATGTTGCGATCTGCTGCTCAGATCTTCACATGTTTGTTTTTTCCATCTTTGTTTCATTCTCAGTCTGACCCGTTTATTTCCTGTTTTGTCCATCACTATGGTTTCTCATTAGTTCACCTGCTACACTCGTACCGCACATCTGTTTCAGCTAATCACCCTCCTTTATAAGCCAGCCTTTTCTGTTCAGTCTTCCTCGGATCCTAATTTGCCCACGCGCAACAGTGACGACTCTCGACCTTCATCTTTGTATGTATATTCTCGCTAGCCATTTGTTTATTCCAGCTCACATGCTGAGGAATTGTTTTTTCTGTTTTTTGTGTACCTTCGTGCCAGCTTAGTTGTTTACTTTTACTTCCTAGTTCTCATACTAGCGTTTTTGGTTTGCCTTCTCTTTACACCAGTGTTTTTGTTCCTAACCTTTTATTATTTAATAAATACCTCATATCTTACCTTTGCTGTGTTCTGCTTCGACGCATCCTCGGGAAAACAACACCGGCATTACCATGCCGAAGAAGAGTCATCACACTAAATGGTAAATGGGTTGTACTTGTATAGCGCTTTTCTACCTTCAAGGTACTCAAAGCGCTTTGACACTACTTCCACATTTACCCATTCACACACACATTCACACACTGATGGAGGGAGCTGCCATGCAAGGCGCTAACCAGCACCCATCAGGAGCAAGGGTGAAGTGTCTTGCCCAAGGACACAACGGCAGTGACTAGGATGGCGGAAGCGGGAATCGAACCTGCAACCCTGACACGGCCGCTCTACCAACCGTCCGCATGTTGATTCACTTTGTCGCTGCATCGAACAGATAGTGTGGATGCAAAACAAATTACTTAAGCTAAAGACAAAACACAAAACTAAAATCAATGTTTTTGGCCCACAGAAGCAAAGAGAAACTATTAATCATCTTGCGACCCTTTCACTGAAACCTAATAATCTGATTAAAAAACTACGAGTAGTAATTGACTCAGACTTGAACTTCAATGGCCACATTAATTCAATAACATCAGCAGTTTTTTACCACCTGAAAAACATTGCCAACATCAGAAGAATACTTTTAAAATCAGACTTAAAAATACTATTCCATGCCTTTGTCTCCAGCAGGTTAGACTACTGTCATGGTCTTCTCACTGGGCTCTCTGAACAAGCTGTAAAGCAGCTGCAGGGCATCCAGAATGCTGCTGTTCGAGTCCTGATGAGAACCAGGAAATACCACCATTTTCGTCCAGTGCTTAGGTCATTGCACTGGCTTCCTGTTGCTCAGAGAATAGACTTTAAAACAGCTCTCCTTGTGTACAAGTCTTCTCATGGTCTTGAGCCAAAGTACATCTCTGACATGTTAGAACCCTATGAACCATCCCGGGCTATGAGAACCTCATTGAGTGGTCTCTTGCTGGTGCCCAGAGTCAAGACCAAACATGGTAATACTGTGTTTCAGTTTTTGTTCCTAAACTCCAGAATAGTCTTCCTGAATTTGTGAGACAGGCCTCAATGTTTGCAATGTTCAAATCCAGCCGGAAAACGTTTTCATTTAATTGTGCGAATGGCAACTACATTTGATTGATTTTAATTAATTATGATAATTTCTGTGATGATTGTATTTTCATATTTTTATTTGAGAGTTTTTTTCTTTCTTTTAATTTTCCTGTAAAGCACTTTGAATTGCCTTGTGTGGGACTTGTGCTCTATAAATAAAATTGCCTTGCCTTGCCTTTACTGATCTTGCAACTAACTGCGATAAATTAATTCAGTTAACATGTTTTTCTAACGGAACATTTGGTTTGAAATTAGAACAACTTGTACGCCAACCAGTGATTGTTTTCAAATTTGGAGGATCCATTTAAAAATAAGGGAAGTTTCCAGAAAATTAGGAGGGAAAAACACATTTATTCCGGCCATTGCGGATCATTATTATTATTATTATTATTTTATTTTGAAGGCCTGAACTACAGGTTACGGGATGTGTTGCACCAATGTTTACCCGAGTGCTCCACAAACTGGGTTGCTCCTGCAATAATGGAGTTTTTTTCACGCAATGAAGTGAATTAGTGAAGTGAATTATATTTATATAGCGCTTTTCTCTAGTGACTCAAAGCGCTTTACGTCGTGAAACCCAATATCTAAGTTACATTTAAACCAGTGTGGGTGGCACTGGGAGCAGGTGGGTAAAGTGGCTTGCCCAAGGACACAACGGCAGTCACTAGGATGGCATAAGCGGGAATCGAACCTGCAACCCTCAAGCCACTCTACCAACCGAGCTATACCGCCCATGAGGCCCGGCCTTATGGTTATTAAACAATGATACAAAGGGATTCAAAAGCACAAAACAATTTATTGTTACAGTATAAGTCGCTACTTCCTTACATCTTGTTTTACATCAAATGTGTTTAGTATCTTTCTGTTTTGGCATATTTACTGTGGGTATATAAAGTATTAAGAAAACCTGCACAATCTAATCCAATGCAGGTGTTGTATCAAAAAAATCTGCCTTAAAATACATTTATAATCAATAAACCCTGGCACTGATGTAGAATGGCACTGTGTCCCATTCAGAGGTACTTTTCATGTACAATAATAAGGTAACTGAAATATTACAAACAGCTCTGGATTTAAATGTGATCAGAAATGAGAGCACCTAGACCAGTGTTTTTCACACAGGTGTGCCGTGAGATACATTCTGGTGTACCGTGGGAGATTATGTAATTTAGCCTATTTGGGTTTAAAATATTTTACGCAAACCAGGAATCATAATCTGCAGATAAAGGGCCGTTGTTGAGTGTCGGTGCCGTCTAGAGCTCGGAAGAGAAGCCCTGTAATACTCTTCCATATCAGTAGGTGGCAGCAGGTAGCTAATTGCTTTGTAAACGTATCTAATGCTTAAACCAAAAATAAACAAAAGGGCGAGTGCCCCTAAAAAGGCATTGAAGTTTAGGGATAGCTATGGAAAACAAAACTAAAACTGGCTGCAAAGTAAACAAAAACAAAATGCTGGACGACAGCAAAGACTTACAGGGTGAGGAGCAGATGGCGTCCACAAAGTACATCCGTACATGACATGACAATCAACAATTTCCACACAAAGAAGGTTAGCGTCCGCACAACTGAAATAGTATTGATTGCTAAAACAGCAGGTGCGGGGAATAGCACTCAAAGGAAGATATGAAACTGCTACAGGAAAATACCAACAAAACAGGAAAAGCCACCAAAATAGGAGCGCAAGGCAAGAACTAAAACACTACACACAGGAAAACACCAAAAAACTCCAAATAAGTCACAGCGTGAAGTGACAGTTCGTGACCGTACTTTGAGACAAGAGCATATAGTGATGCATGCTTGGTTATGGTTTGATATCATATCCAACAATTGCAACAATGACTTTTTACTGTCAATATCAACTACTGAGTTTACATTTTTTTGTTTTCTGCTGGCGGTGTGCCTCCGCATTTTTTCAATGAACGAAAATGTGCCTTGGCTTCAAAGGTAGAAAAACACTGCCCTAGACAATACTTACAGGTACTGGGCACTTGAAGCGGGCAGTTTGGACGGCAGGTCAGGACTCCACTCCATGTCTGGTCCTTGTTGAGTCACACAGTTTGCTTGGTTGCTTTCAGGTCGACACTTGATAAACTTATACACAGCAGTCTTGGGCACCCCTGTCACACATACATATTCATGTTGAATTATGCGTTTTAATACAACGTGTGTGCCAGGAGATTACAACATGACTGCTGAAACAGGTTGACAAAACGGTCAGGAAGGTGAAAAGGGAAGTAATGGAGAGTTTCTCAATATGTTGGATTAATGCAAGGAAATTAGCCATCACTTTTCTCAAAAATGTATATTTATCAGACGTTAGTCATCGAAGGGAAGTTATGTCCTAGAGCTGAATCATCTTGAACAGAAATCTGTCACTCCTACCGACGATAAAGTCAAAAACATTACACAACCTCTTGAAAGTTTTTACTTCTTATTGCAGTTGTTTAGCACCGTCCAGAAAAGTGGTTTCTCCCCAGGAGTGAAACTTTAATAGATGCATCACACATAAACGACAGTGAACATAAAATATATTGATGTACGACAAATATATATCAAAGGGCATGTGTTTGTTTATATTATCAATAAACTAGCATACAGCATACACAAACTAGTTTTTTCAGGGACCAAATTTTTGTGGGGCGGCATAGCTCGGTTGGTAGAACAGCCGTGTCAGCAACTTGAGGGTTGCAGGTTCGATTCCCGCTTCCGCCATCCTAGTCACTGCCGTTGTGTCCTTGGGCAAGTCACTTTACCCACCTGCTCCCAGTGCCACCCACACTGGTTTAAATGTAACTTAGATATTGGGTTTCACTATGTAAAGCGCTTTGAGTCACTAGAGAAAAGCGCTATATAAATATACTTCACACTTCACACAAATTGGTCTTGTGAAGCAATAAAACATTGAGAAAAAAATAAAAATAAAAAAATAAATAAAAATGAAAATAATTTAAAAAAATATATATATATACATATATATATGTGTTTGTATGTATATATATATATATATATATATATATATATAAGTGTATGTATATATGTACACACACACCACACACATATATACATGTATGTATGTAGTGTCTATGTATGTATATATATATATATATATATATATATATATATATATATATATATATATAGTTTATATTCTAAATACACAAAGGAACTACTTTTAGACAGTTGACAATTATTCTTTAGTGTCTGATGATCAATAACATAGCTTCCAAAAAACATTTGGGAAAGACTGCTCTGTAATGTAAATATTAACCAGGATTTTGCTGTATTATATATCACAGTGAAATACTAGTCATTATGTACTTTAACCACAAAACAGATTACTATAAAAAATGACATTACTTTTATATTTCACAGCATGTAACTTTACAATAAATGACTGTAAATGCTATTGTGAAAGTAATGCAATTATCAGCCAGTAATTTCATGTGAATTTGCAATCAACATTTTTACAGTGTTGTATGTTGAAAGATTTGAGACATGTTTTTTTTTACAAAATAATACAAATGATTGTATTTCCTCTCCAATCGTTCTTTGAATAACACTATCAAAAGTACTGCTTTTTTTTTTAAACTTTGGCGTGCTTGTTTGATGATCAATAAAATTGCTTACAACAGCCAGAGAATAATTTTGTTCCAAACACAGAAAGGCAATTGAAAAATGTAAAAAATTAAAAAAAAGCTATATGTAAAAAAGAATTAACAAAAACCTAATTAGCAAGGTTCCAGTTACAAATGTGTACTAAATGAATACAATGACGCTTGCTCTGAAACCAAAACAACAAACTGATGATTTCTTTACCTCCAAGTAGTGTCACTTAAAGTTATTTTTCTTTTAAGAGGACACATGATTGACAATGCACTTGCAAATGTGAACATGTCAGCCACAGACCTTCACCTTCAGTCGGCCTGTCAGAACAGGAAAAATGTCCACATCAGCAACAGTTCCATGACCTTACCTTGTACGTTTTGGAAGACGAGGAGGCTGCAGGCGACGATGAGGAGGGTTGCAGTCATTCTCAAATTTAGGCCGCGGCAATGAGAGAGAATAAAAACACTTCTTTCCTGTGTTGTACACGGAGTCCAAGTGCCTGACACACACACACACTCAAACAATCACTAAGACTAAGCTCAGCCCTCGGACTGCGTCATGGTTTCCTGAAGTCTTATTGCGTTAAAAAAAAAAAGAAAAAAGAAAAAAGAAAAAACTCCTTTCTGGAAACTTTCACTTTTGCAGACTCCAATCAAAAAGGTCACATCTTTGTCTGAGTGCATGAAAGGAAATACCACAAAGATTCCAAGAGGAAGCACCAGTTAAGTCCTAATTGACCCGATAATGACAAAGAGGAGCCGGATGGATGAGGAGATAAATGGCGTTGACAGTGGTTAAAAAAAAAAGAAGAAGAAACGACTACAGTACTGGATTTGTGTGTGTTGTTACTTGTGTGCCAACATCTTCAATTCCAACGTTTGTGTGTACTATTGTTTGGATGTAAAACACTTTATGACTTGATTAGACAGGCGCAGGCCAAAATAACAATTACACCTATATGATATTATGAGATTCAATAAAAGCACAGTGCACCAGACAGTTCTCCCAATGCGATGAAGTGCTGTACTCCACCACAATAATAACCATATAAACATATCTGCATTTCTATATCTGTAAAGGCAGCATTTGTTTGGATCTCATATATATATATATATATATATATATATATATATATATATATATATATATATATATATATATATATATATATACATATATATATATGTATATATATATATATATATATATATATATACATATATATATATATGTATATATATATATATATGTATATATATATATATATACATATATATATATATATATATATGTATATATATATATATATATATATATATATATATATATATATATATATATATATATATATATATATATATATATATACTCCTCTCTGAGCTGGTACCTTACCGTGGTAGAGGAGTTTGCGTGTCCCAATGTTGTCTGGGGGCTTTCATGCCCCCTGGTAGGGTCTCCCAAGACAAACAGGTCCTAGGTGAGTGATCAGACAAAGAGCAGCTCAAAGACTTCTATGGAATTACAACAAAATGAACTCAGATTTCCCTTGCCCGGACGCGGGTCACCGGGGCCCCGCTCTGGAGCCAGGCCCGGAGTTGGGGCACGATGGCGAGTGCCTGGTGGCCGTGCCTGTCCCCATGGGGCCCGGCCGGGCACAGCCCGAAGAAGCAACGTGGGTCATCCCTCCAATGGGCTCACCACTCATAGGAGGAGCCATAGAGGTCGGGTGCATTGTGAGCTGGGCGACAGCCGAAGGCAGGGCACTTGGCGGTCCGATCCTCGGCTACAGAAGCTAGCTCTTGGGACGTGGAACGTCACCTCACTGGGGGGGGGAGGAGCCTGAGCTAGTGCGCGAGGTAGAGAAGTTTCGGCTGGATATAGTCGGACTCACCTCGACGCACAGCAAGGGCTCTGGAACCAGTTCTCTCGAGAGGGACTGGACTCTCTTCCACTCTGGCGTTGTCGGCAGTGAGAGGCGACGGGCTGGGGTGGCAATTCTCGTTGCCCCCTGGCTCAAAGCCTGCACGTTGGAGTTCAACCCAGTGGACGAGAGGGTAGCTTCCCTCCGCCTTCGGGTGGGGGGACGGGTCCTGACTGTTGTTTGTGCTTACGCACCAAACAGCAGTTCAGAGTACCCACCCTTTTTGGGTACACTCGAGGGAGTACTGGAAAGTGCTCCCCCGGGTGATTCCCTTGTCCTACTGGGGGACTTCAACGCTCATGTTGGCAACGACAGTGAAACCTGGAGAGGCGTGATTGGGAAGAATGGTCGCCCGGATCTAAACCCGAGTGGTGTTTTGTTATTGGACTTTTGTGCTCGTCACGGATTGTCCATAACGAACACCATGTTCAAACATAAGGGTGTCCATATGTGCACTTGGCACCAGGACACCCTAGGCCGAAGTTCCATGATCGACTTTGTAGTTGTGTCATCGGATTTGCGGCCTTATGTTTTGGACACTCGGGTGAAGAGAGGGGCGGAGCTTTCTACCGATCACCACCTGGTGGTGAGATGGCTGCGATGGTGGGGGAGGATGCCGGACAGACCTGGCAGGCCCAAGCGCATTGTGAGGGTCTGCTGGGAACGTCTGGCAGAGTCTCCTGTCAGAGAGAGTTTGAATTCACACCTCCGGGAGAACTTTGAACATGTCACGAGGGAGGTGCGGGACATTGAGTCCGAGTGGACCATGTTCCGAACCTCTATTGTCGAGGCGGCTGATTGGAGCTGTGGCCGCAAGGTTGTTAGTGCCTGTCGTGGCGGTAATCCCAGAACCCGTTGGTGGACACCAGGAGTGAGGGATGCTGTCAAGCTGAAGAAGGAGTCCTATTGGGTTCTTTTGGCTCATAGGACTCCGGAGGCAGTGGACGGGTACCGACGGGCCAAGCGTTGTGCAGCTTTAGCGGTCGCGGAGGCAAAAACTCGGACATGGGAAGAGTTCGGGGAAGCCATGGAAAATGACTTCCGGACGGCTTTGAAGCGATTCTGGACCACCACACGTCGCCTCAGGAAGGGGAAGCAGTGCACTATCAACACCGTGTATGGTGCAAATGGTGTTCTGCTGACTTCGACTGCGGATGTTGTGGATCGGTGGAAGGAATACTTCGAAGACCTCCTCAATCCCACCAACACGTCGTCCTTTGAGGAAGCTGTGCCTGGGGAATCTGTGGTGGGCTCTCCTATTCCTGGGGATGAGGTTGCTGAGATAGTCAAAAAGCTCCTCGGCAGCAAGGCCCCGGGGGTAGATGAGATCCGCCCGGAGTTCCTTAAGGCTCTGGATGCTGTGGGGCTGTCTTGGTTGACAATACTCTGCAGCATCGCGTGGACATCAGGGGCGGTACCTCTGGATTGGCAGACCGGGGTGGTGGTCCCTCTCTTTAAGAAGGGGGACCGGAGGGTGTGTTCCAACTATCGTGGGATCACACTCCTCAGCCTTTCCGGTAAGGTTTATTCAGGTGTACTGGAGAGGAGGCTACGCCGGATAGTTGAACCTCGGATCCAGGAGGAACAGTGTGGTTTTTGTCCTGTTCGTGGAACTGTGGACCAGCTCTTTACTCTCGGCAGGGTTCTTCAGGGTGCATGGGAGTTCGCCCAACCAGTCTACATGTGCTTTGTGGACTTGGAGAAGGCATTCGACCGTGTCCCTCGGGAAGTCCTGTGGGGAGTGCTCAGAGAGTATGGGGTACCGGACTGTCTTATTGTGGCAGTCCGCTCCCTGTATGATCAGTGTCAGAGATTGGTCCGCATTGCTGGCAGTAAGTCGGACACGTTTCCAGTGAGGGTTGGACTCCGCCAAGGCTGTCCTTTGTCCCCGATTCTGTTCATAACTTTTATGGACAGAATCTCTAGGCGCAGCCAAGGCGTTGAGGGGATCCGGTTTGGTGGCCGCGGGATTGGGTCTCTGCTTTTTGCAGATGATGTGGTCCTGATGGCTTCATCTGGCCGGAATCTTCAGCTCTCACTGGATCGGTTTGCAGCCGAGTGTGAAGCGACCGGAATGAGAATCAGCACCTCCAAGAACAGGGTCCATGGTTCTCGCCCGGAAAAGTGTGGAGTGCCATCTCCGGGTTGGGGAGGAGACCCTGCCCCAAGTGGAGGAGTTCAAGTAACTAGGAGTCTTGTTCACGAGTGAGGGAAGAGTGGATCGTGAGATCGACAGGCGGACCGGTGCGGCGTCTTCAGTAATGCGAACGTTGTATCGATCCGTTGTGGGGAAGAAGGAGCTGAGCCGGAAGGCAAAGCTCTCAATTTACCCGTCGATCTACGTTCCCATCCTCACCTATGGTCATGAGCTTTGGGTCATGACCGAAAGGATAAGATCACGGGTACAAGCAGCCGAAATGAGTTTCCTCCGCCGGGTGGCGGGGCTCTCCCTTAGAGATAGGGTGAGAAGCTCTGCCATTCGGGAGGTGCTCAACGTAAAGCCGCTGCTCCTCCACATCGAGAGGAGCCAGATGGGGTGGTTCGGGCATCTGGTCAGGATGCCACCCGAACGCCTCCCTAGGGAGGTGCTTAGGGCACGTCCAGCTGGTAGGAGGCCACGGGGAAGACCCAGGACACGTTGGGAAGACTATGTCTCCCGGCTGGCCTGGGAACGCCTCGGAATCCCCCGGGAAGAGCTGGACGAAGTGGCTGGAGAGAGGGAAGTCTGGGCTTCCCTGCTTAGGCTGCTGTCCCCGCGACCCGACCTCGGATAAGCGGAAGATGATGGATGGATGGATGGATGGATGTTTGTTATGGAAAATAAATATAATCTTCATACAAATCTCTGAGCCACAATCATAACATCCAAATAGGCAATTTCTCAGGTAACAGCAGGAACATTTTTTTTTATCAGGGATCTTATGTTTAAAAATCAGATATTATAGGTAGTGGGCTGTTTTAGGGAATTTTTTATTAAATTATCCGTAGTAGCAATATTAATAATGTTGTGTTTATTATGCGTAGTGCACTTAAAATAATTATGACCATATCTAGGAATTGATATGATGGAAATTTTCCGAGTGTTTGCTTGGTGCTTTGATAAACTGAACGCATCATATACATGGTACTATATTGTGATGTTATGAGCCAGGGGAAAAAAGAACTACCCTACCCAGCATGCAACAGGAGTGACGAGCATGCGCGGTAGCCCGGTATAGGTTGTGTTGCCATGACGGCATCTTGTATGTTGTGATATGCATGCTCTGAAAGCAAACGTTAAAAACTCAGCCAACACTCCTCGTCTGCATTATTCATAAATAGACAGACAACACATATACTCCGCTGCTTCACAGGCCGCTGGATGTAGCTGGCAAAGTATTCCCATGCTAGCTAGCCGGTCTAGCAAGCACGCGTCATTCAGTCCAAAACGGCCCGATCTATCCACATCCAGAATTATCTGGCGGTCGTAAGTGATCCCAGAGTGACCACGCTGTAAGCCAGCCATGAAATTTGCAGAATTGTCCGGTATTTTTGCCAAATGTTCCATCTTTACCAACAGCCACTACACGCCGAAGCCCGTCCGGGCGCCGCCATCTTTATAAGAAAAGGCGTTAACAAAATAAAAGCATGTAAACAACATACGCAAATGCGCGATAAAATAATTGTCGGCGTTAATAGATTGATGAGTTAACTCGTAATTAATGCATTAATTTGCCCACCCCAAATATATAAATATATATATATATATATATATATATATATATATATATATATATATATACATACATATATATATACGATACACAAATATTCACACATGTATATACACAAATATAGACACATATATGTATATACACACATATATCGTCGGGACGGCGTGGCGAAGTTGGTAGAGTGGCTGTGCCAGCAATCTGAGGGATATTGGTTCAATCCCCACCTTCTACCATCCTAGTCACGTCCGTTGGTGTCCTTGGGCAAGACACTTCACCCTTGCTCCTGATGGGTCCCGGTGAGGGCCTTGCATGGCAACTCTCGCCATCAGTGTGTGAATGTGTGTGTGAATGGGCGAATGTGGAAATACTGTAAAAGCACTTTGGGCTCCTTAAAAAGGGGTAGAAAAGCGCTATACGAGTACAACCCATTTACCATTTACCATACACACACACATATATACACATATATATATACATATATATAGACACACATCTACACACATACGAATACAAATAATATATATATATATATATATATATATATATATACATACATATATATATACGATACACAAATATTCACACATGTATATACACAAATATAGACACATATATGTATATACACACATATATCGTCGGGACGGCGTGGCGAAGTTGGTAGAGTGGCTGTGCCAGCATTCTGAGGGTTATTGGTTCAATCCCCACCTTCTACCATCCTAGTCACGTCCGTTGTGTCCTTGGGCAAGACACTTCACCCTTGCTCCTGATGGGTCCCGGTGAGGGCCTTGCATGGCAACTCTCGCCATCAGTGTGTGAATGTGTGTGTGAATGGGCGAATGTGGAAATACTGTAAAAGCACTTTGGGCTCCTTAAAAAGGGGTAGAAAAGCGCTATACGAGTACAACCCATTTACCATTTACCATACACACACACATATATACACATATATATATACATATATATAGACACACATCTACACACATACGAATACAAATAATATATATATATATATATATATATATATATATATATATATATATATATATATATATATATATATATATATATATACATACATATATATATACGATACACAAATATTCACACATGTATATACACAAATATAGACACATATATGTATATACACACATATATCGTCGGGACGGCGTGGCGAAGTTGGTAGAGTGGCTGTGCCAGCATTCTGAGGGTTATTGGTTCAATCCCCACCTTCTACCATCCTAGTCACGTCCGTTGCGTCCTTGGGCAAGACACTTCACCCTTGCTCCTGATGGGTCCCGGTGAGGGCCTTGCATGGCAACTCTCGCCATCAGTGTGTGAATGTGTGTGTGAATGGGCGAATGTGGAAATACTGTAAAAGCACTTTGGGCTCCTTAAAAAGGGGTAGAAAAGCGCTATACGAGTACAACCCATTTACCATTTACCATACACACACACATATATACACATATACAGTATATATACATATATAGACACACATCTACACACATACGAATACAAATAATATATATATATCAATGTTTATTTATATAGCCCTAAATCACAAATGTCTCAAAGGACTGCACAAACCACTACGACTACGACATCCTCGGAAGAACCCACATAAGGGCAAGGAAAACTCAAACCCAGTGGGCAAGGAGAATTCACACCCAGTGAGACGCCAGTGACAATGATGTCTATGAGAACCTTGGAGAGGACTTCAAATGTGGGCAACCCCCCCCCCCCCCCCCCCCTCTAGGGGACCGAAAGCAATGGATGTCGAGCGGGTCTAACATGATACTGTGAAAGTTCAATCCATAGTGGCTCCAACACAGCCGCGAGAGTTCAGTTCAAAGAGGATCCAAGACAGCAGCGAGAGTCCCGTCCACAGGAAACCATCCCAAGCGGAGTCGGATCAGCATCGTAGAGATTTCCCCAACCGATATACAGGCGAGCGGTCCATCCTGGGTCCCGATGAGCGGTCCATCCTGGGTCCCGACTCTGGACAGCCAGTACTTCATCCATGGTCATCGGACCGGACCCCCTCCACAAAGGAGGGGGGGACAGAGGAGAAAAAGAAAAGAAGTGGCAGATCAACTGGTCTAAAAAGGAGGTATATTTAAAGGCTAAAGTATACAAATGAGTTTTAAGGTGAGACTTAAATGCTTCTACTGAGGTGACATCTCGAACTGTTACCGGGAGGGCATTCCAGAGTACTGGAGCCCGAACGGAAAACGCTCTATAGCCCGCAGACTTTTTTTGGGCTTTAGGAATCACTAATAAGCCGGAGTCTTTTGAACGCAGATTTCTTGCCGGGACATATGATACAATACAATCGGCAAGATAGGATGTAGCTAGACCCGGTAGTATTTCATACGTAAGTAGTGAAACCTTAAAGTCACATCTTAAGTGCACAGGAAGCCAGTGCAGGTGAGCCAGTACAGGCGTAATATGATCAAACTTTCTTTTTATATATACATATATGTATATATACATATGTACTATATATGTATATGTACATATATACAAATATATATACATATATGTACACGTATACACATATATATATACACATCTACATACACATATATACATATATATGTACATACATACATATATATATACACATATATCATATACATATATATACATATATATGTATACATATGATCTTTCTGTGTGGAGTTTGCATGTCCTCCCTGTGGCTGCGGGGGTTCCCTCCGGGTAGCCCGGCTTCCTCCCACCTCCAAAGACATTCACCTGGGGATATGATGGTTGACGACACTAAATTGGCCCTAGTGGGTGAATGTGAGTGTGAATGTTGTCTGTCTATTTGTGTTGGCCCTGCGATGAGGTGCCGAGTTTTCCAGGGTGTACCCCGCCTTCCGCCCGATTGTAGCTGAGATAAGCACCAGCGCTCCCCGCAACCCTAAAGGGAATAAGCGGTAGGAAATGGATGGATATGTATATATATATATATATATATGTGTATATATATATATATTTTTTTATATATATATATATATATATATATATACACATATATATATATATATATATATATATATATATATATATACTGTATATATATATATAAACATATAAACATATTTATACATATATATATATATATATAAACATATTTATACATTTATATACCTATATACATATAAATGTATATATATGTACATATATATATACATATACATACATACATTCATATATATATACATACATATATAAATACATATATGTATATATATATATATATATATATATATACATATATATATGTATATATATACTGTATGTATATATATAAACATATAAACATATTTATACATATATATCTATGTATATATATATAAACATATTTATACATTTATATACAGATATACATATAAATGTATATATATGTACATATATCAATCAATCACTCAATCAATGTTTACTTATATAGCCTTAAATCACTAGTGTCTCAAAGGGCTGCACAAACCACTACGACATCCTCGGTAGGCCCACATAAGGGCAAGGAAAACTCACACCCAGTGGGACGTCGGTGACAATGATGACTATGAGAACCTTGGAGAGGAGGAAAGCAATGGATGTCGAGCGGGTCTAACATGATACTGTGAAAGTTCAACATGATACTGTGAAAGTTCAATCCATAATGGATCCAACACAGCAGCGAGAGTCCCTTTCACAGCAGCGAGAGTCCCGTTCACAGCGGAGCCAGCAGGAAACCATCCCAAGCGCAGGCGGATCAGCAGCGCAGAGATGTCCCCAGCCGATACACAGGCGAGCAGTACATGGCCACCGGATCGGACCGGACCCCCTCCACAAGGGAGAGTGGGACATAGAAGAAAAAGAAAAGAAACGGCAGATCAACTGGTCTAAAAAGGGAGTCTATTTAAAGGCTAGACTATACAAATGAGTTTTAAGGTGAGACTTAAATGCTTCTACTGAGGTGGCATCTCGAACTGTTACCGGGAGGGCATTCCAGAGTACTGGAGCCCGAACGGAAAACGCTCTATAGCCCGCAGACTTTTTTTGGGCTTTGGGAATCACTAATAAGCCGGAGTCCTTTGAACGCAGATTTCTTGCCGGGACATATGGTACAATACAATCGGCAAGATAGGATGGAGCTAGACCGTGTAGTATTTTATACGTAAGTAGTAAAACCTTAAAGTCACATCTTAAGTGCACAGGAAGCCAGTGCAGGTGAGCCAGTACAGGCGTAATGTGATCAAACGTTCTTGTTCTTGTCAAAAGTCTAGCAGCCGCATTTTGTACCAACTGTAATCTTTTAATGCTAGACATGGGGAGACCCGAAAATAATACGTTACAGTAGTCGAGGCGAGACGTAACAAACGCATGGATGATGATCTCAGTGTCTTTAGTGGACAAAATGGAGCGAATTTTAGCAATATTACGGAGATGAAAGAAGGCCGTTTTAGTAACGCTTTTAATGTTTGCCTCAAAGGAGAGAGTTGGGTCGAAGATAATACCCAGATTCTTTACCGTGTCGCCTTGTTTAATTGTTTGGTTGTCAAATGTTAGAGTTGTATTATTAAATAGAGTTCGGTGTCTAGCAGGACCGATAATCAGCATTTCCGTTTTTTTGGCGTTGAGTTGCAAAAAGTTAACTGACATCCATTGTTTGATTTCATTAAGACACGCCTCCAGCTGACTACAATCCGGCGTGTTGGTCAGCTTTAGGGGCATGTAGAGTTGGGTGTCATCAGCATAACAGTGAAAACTAACACCGTATTTGCGTATGATGTCACCTAGCGGCAGCATGTAGATGCTGAAGAGTGCAGGGCCAAGGACCGAACCCTGGGGAACTCCACACGTTACCTTAACGTAGTCCGAGGTCACATTGTTATGGGAGACACACTGCATCCTATCAGTAAGATAAGAGTTAAACCAAGACAGGGCTAAGTCTGACATACCAATTCGTGTTTTGATACGTTCTAATAAAATATTATGATCGACAGTATCGAAAGCAGCGCTAAGATCGAGGAGCAGCAACATAGATGACGCATCAGAATCCATCGTTAGCAATAGATCATTAGTCATTTTTGCGAGAGCTGTCTCCGTGGAGTGATTTGCCCTGAAACCGGATTGAAAGGTTTCAAATAGATTGTTGGACGCTAAGTGTTCATTTAACTGCTCCGCAACAATTTTTTCGAGGATTTTTGAAATAAAGGGAAGGTGAGACACCGGTCGGTAGTTTACCATGAGGACAGGATCGAGGTTAGGTCTTTTAAGAAGAGGATGAATAACCGCTTTTTTGAATGCTACGGGAACAGTGCCCGAGGAAAGTGATAAGTTTATAATATTTAGCACTGATGGACCTAATAATACAAAGAGCTCCTTGATCAGTTTCCCAGGAAGAGGGTCAAGTAAACATGTTGTTTGTTTTATTCCATTTACACGTTGTAACAATTCCTCTAATGTTATTTCCTCAAAACGAGAGAAACTATTTTGGAGGGCAGTATCCGCCGTATATACAATCGTGTCAGTGTTAATAGAACCCAGTTGTAGCTGGGACGCATTGTCTTTAATCTCCTTTCTAATGACTTCAATTTTCTTACTAAAGAATTGCATAAAGTCATCAGCTGAGTGGGTGGAGCTACTGGAAGGGGTTCCTTGTTGGGTTAGCGATGCTACCGTACTAAACAAAAATTTAGGATCGTTTTTATTACGGTGGATGAGATTTGAGTAATATTGACACGATGGCGAGGCATAATGGATGCGTGTTGCTACCCCAGGGATGCAAGAGGACCAGGACAGGCAGGAGTTGCAGGTAAGATTAGATTTAATACAAAAACAAAAATAATACTGGTACAAAATGCAAAGAAAAGGCGTGCCGAATGCACGGAGAGCTATGCTAATAATTAGCAACGAGAGCAGAGTACAGGAATAGAGGTGCAGAGCGCACGCAAAGCTAAGGCGAGACTTAGCAATAGTGATTACAAAAATAAGAACCAACGTGCGTGTTGCAAGTAGCAAACAAAACAGCCAGGAGGAACTAAGGTAGCAGGTGGTCTTAAATACAACACAAATAATTCAAAACAGGTGTGCGTAATGAGTCCGTGCAGGAGGCATACTTAGGTTGCCATGGTGACAATACAAAACAAGGAAGTGCGCTAACAAACGGGATCGGTAGAGTCCAAAACATGATCAAAACATAGTAGGACAATACAAAAAAAGACAAACATGCTAGAGATGTGTGATCCGGAAGCCGGATCACAACATTACCCCCCCCTTAAGGGGCAGATCCCAGATGCCCCCAAAAAACTGCAATAAAGAGAACCCCCTCCCAAAACCAGAAAGTTCACAAACGAAGGGAGGGCGGAAGGAGTCCACGGTGGAGGGTCGCCAGATCGCATGTCCCCGAATCCACCGAGGACACATCATGCGGCGGCGGCGGGTGGAACGCTGCTGCCGAAAAAGTTTTGGCGGGCGACCTCGAAAAGGCCACATTAGTGGCCGCCTCGCAGGATGAGGTGCCCGGCGAGGCGGACGACCCGGGCACGGCCACATCCGTGGCCGACATGGAGGAGGGAGTATCTGGCGAGGAGGATGACCTCGCAGAGGCCACGCCCGTGGTCGACGTGGTGGACGACGCCTCAGCACCGAAATCCCAGCAGGCTTGGAAGCAGCAGACGAGGGTGCGGGGACTGCAGCCAAAGCAGGCCCGAGTGCAGCTGGCGAGGATGATGCGGGTGCTGCAGCCGCAGGAGTCGTCGGAGGCGGCCTGGGAGCCGCAGGAGTCGTCGGAGGCGGCCTGGGAGCCGCAGGAGTCGTCGGAGGCGGCCTGGGAGCCGCAGGAGTCGTCGGAGGCGGCCTGGGAGCCGCAGGAGTCGTCGGAGGCGGCCTGGGAGCCGCAGGAGTCGTCGGAGGCGGCCTGGGAGCCGCAGGAGTCGTCGGTGGTGCTGGTGTGGGCTCCAGCCCCGTCGTCGGCGCTGGTGTGGGCTCCAGCCCCGTCGTCGACGCTGGTGTGGGCTCCAGCCCCGTCGTCGGCGCTGGTGTGGGCTCCAGCCCCGTCGTCGGCGGTGCTTGGCGGCACGGAGCTGGCACCGGTGCTTGGCGGCACGGAGCTGGCACCGGTACCTGTCGTGGTGCTGGTACCGGAGTGGGCTCCAGCCTTGGAGTTTGTGCTGGTGTGAGAACCAGACTGGGAGTTTGTGCTGGTGTGAGAACCAGACTGGGAGTTTGTGCTGGTGTGAGAACCAGACTGGGAGCTGGTGTGAGAACCAGACTGGGAGCTGGTGTGAGAACCAGACTGGGAGCTGGTGTGAGAACCAGACTGGGAGCTGGTGTGAGAACCAGACTGGGAGCTGGTGTGAGAACCAGACTGGGAGCTGGTGTGAGAACCAGACTGGGAGCTGGTGTGAGAACCAGACTGGGAGCTGGTGTGAGAACCAGACTGGGAGCTGGTGTGAGAACCAGACTGGGAGCTGGTGTGAGAACCAGACTGGGAGCAGGTGTCGGCGTCAGCCGAGGAGCAGGAGTCGGCGTCAGCCGAGGAGCAGGAGTCGGCGTCAGCCGAGGAGCAGGAGTCGGCGTCAGCCGAGGAGCAGGAGTCGGCGTCAGCCGAGGAGCAGGAGTCGGCGTCAGCCGAGGAGCACTAAGAGACTGGCAGAGAGGAGGACTAGGACTACTATGAGGATTTAGACTAACACTAGGACTTGGGCAAGGACTTGTGTGAGGACCAGTACTTACAATCAAACTAGTGCTTTTATAAGGACTTGGGCAAGGACCCGGACTACGACTCAGTCTACGAGTTGATCTACAATGTTGGCCAGAAGTCGGACCAGGACTGGGACTAGGCTTGAACACCGGTGGTGGAGGGCGCACTGGAGGTAGTGGACTAGCGAGTCGAAAAGTCGGTGGAGGAGGTCTAGGTGGCCTTAGTGGCTTGACCGGGGGAAACACAGGTGGAGGAGGTCTACTAGGAGGAGCTAAGCGGAATATCGGTGGAGGTGGCCTCATAGGAGGCTGCGGTTTGACAGTTAGCATCTGAGCTACTTCCCCACCAAAGCTATAGGCCTTAGCCCCTCCCTCCAGACGGGGATCCCAGACCCGTTCCCTATGGTCAGGGACTGACCTTAAGGGAGGGTGGTGTGAGGTTTGGAGGTGGGCAGACTCCTCCCCTTTAAGTTGACCAACATGTCCTTTTGAAAAAGGAGAAAAAAACCCAGACTTGGGCGGGGAACGGGGCTTAAGAGGTGGAGGAAGAAAAGTAGGTAGCTCATGTTGCCTTAGTTTGCATCTAGAAATAACATCTGTATAGAACTTAGTTGTGTCTATAGAGTCCAAAAAATCATAGTCAATATTTGAAACAGGTTGAGAATAAGACTCAACAATATAAAAATCCTCAGAAAAAATATCGACAGGGGGTGGTATTGAGTCACCAGGGGGCGTTGACGAAATGACGTCACCGTGATGGACCGGTGGGCCGGAGGTATGCCCTGGCCTTACAGCCCAGTCGGAAGAGTGGTTGGAATATGGAGAAAAAACAAAACTTCCAAACCTCAGGGAAGAGTACTGGGCTGTTGTCTGCGCGCTGCTGTCCGGGGAAAAAGTCTTCGCGGCTTGGCGAAGGGAAGACTTTTGGTGGTCCACTGCGAGGCGGCGTTGTGCTGGCTGTTTTCTGACACGAAGGCGAGGCATAATGGATGCGTGTTGCTACCCCAGGGATGCAAGAGGACCAGGACAGGCAGGAGTTGCAGGTAAGATTAGATTTAATACAAAAACAAAAATAATACTGGTACAAAATGCAAAGAAAAGGCGTGCCGAATGCACGGAGAGCTATGCTAATAATTAGCAACGAGAGCAGAGTACAGGAATAGAGGTGCAGAGCGCACGCAAAGCTAAGGCGAGACTTAGCAATAGTGATTACAAAAATAAGAACCAACGTGCGTGTTGCAAGTAGCAAACAAAACAGCCAGGAGGAACTAAGGTAGCAGGTGGTCTTAAATACAACACAAATAATTCAAAACAGGTGTGCGTAATGAGTCCGTGCAGGAGGCATACTTAGGTTGCCATGGTGACAATACAAAACAAGGAAGTGCGCTAACAAACGGGATCGGTAGAGTCCAAAACATGATCAAAACATAGTAGGACAATACAAAAAAAGACAAACATGCTAGAGATGTGTGATCCGGAAGCCGGATCACAACAAATATTTAGTTTTAGCTAAGGTAAGCATGCGTTTATAAGTTATTAAACTATCACTCCATGCTTGATGGTGCACCTCAAGTTTAGTCGTGCGCCATTTGCGTTACAGCTTTTTACATAATAATTTCTTAGCTCTAGTTTCTTCTGTAAACCACGGGGTGCGCTTTTTTGGAGCCTTTTTTAACTTTAGCGGTGCTATGTTATCAATGGTTTCGCGCAGGGCGTCGTTAAAGTTGTTAGTGAGGTTATCAATAGAGCCCACATATTTTGGGAATGGTGCCATTACCGAGGGCAGTAGGTCAGCAAGAGTTGTCGTTGTGGCCGTATTAATGTTGCGACTGGTATAGCAGTTATTATTATTATTAGTTAGACGAACATGCGTCTGAACCTCGAATTTTATAAGGTAATGATCGGACAATACTTTAGTATGCGGGAGTATCGTAACTTTGGAAACGGTGATACCCCTGACAAGCACTAGGTCTATCGTATTACCGTTGCGATGCGTGGGTTCATTTATTATTTGTGTGAGACCACAGCTATCAATTATAGTCTGGAGCGCTACGCACGGTGGGTCCAATGGGGTATTCATATGGATATTAAAGTCCCCCATTATGATTATATTATCGGCGTGTGTCACTAGATCAGCAACGAACTCTGAGAATTCATTGATAAAGTCCGAATAGGGCCCTGGGGGGCGGTAGATAACAGCCAGGTGTAGAGGCAGCGGTGTGACAGACCTCATAGTAAGCACCTCAAACGATTTATATTTATTATTTATGTTAGGACTAAGGTTAAAGTTTTCGTTGTATATTAGTGCGACCCCCCCACCCCTTTTAAGCGGACGGGCAATATGCGCATGTGTAAAGTTAGGAGGACATGCCTCGTTTAGCGCAAAAAAGTCATTTGGTTTAAGCCAGGTTTCGCTGAGACCGATGACGTTAAGATTGTTGTCTCTGATAATATCATTAACTAACAACGTTTTGGGAGACAACGATCTTATGTTTAAAAAACCTATATTATAGGTAGTGGGCTGTTTTAGGGAAATTTTGATCAAATTATCCGTAGTAGCAATATTAATAATGTGTTTATTATGCCCAGTGCATTTAGTATAATTACGACCATATCTAGGAATTGATACGACGGGAATTTTCCGATTGTTTGATTGTTGCTTTGATAAACTGCACGCATCATGGTTAGCCACCTCAGTAACGGGGATTTTCCGATTGTTTGTTTGTTGCTTTGATAAACTGCACGCATCATAGTTAGCCACCTCAGTAAAACACATGTCCAACTCTGAAACACTCAAAGCAGAAAAAACTTGTTCTAATTTAACTGACTCCTTAACTTGTTCTAATTTAACTGACTCCTTACCCAGACCAGTAGTCTCGCATCTTCCATTTAAATCCGGCTGCAGGCTGGAGGGAAGTGGTGTTCTGTGGGGATTAGCCTTCTGCTTTGTTTTTAGCCCCGCTCGGCATCCGCGTTTCCGATCACACCGCTGGCGTCTGCTCCGTAGACGGCCCCCGCTGCTAATAGACTCCCCTGCTTCACAGGCCGCTGGCTGTAGCCGCCGAATTATTCCCACGCTAGTTAGCAAGTCTAGCACGCACGCGTCTATCAGTCCAAAACGGCCCGATATGTCCACATCCAGAAGTGTCTGGCGGTCGTACGTGATCACGGAGTGACCACGACGTGAGCCAGCCATAAAGTTTGTAGAATTGTCCGGTATTTCTGCCAAATGTTCCATCTTTAGCAGGAGCTCCTCGAGGTCGCAGCCCTTCCGGGCGCCGCCATCTTCATATATATATATATATATACATAAACATACATACATTCATATATATATACATACATATATATATACATACATATATCCATCCATCCATCCATTTTCTACCGCTTATTCCCTTCCGGGGTCGCGGGGGGCGCTGGCGCCTATCTCAGCTACATATATGTATATATATATATATATATATATAAATATACATATATACACAAACCCCGTTTCCATATGAGTTAGGAAATTGTGTTAGATGTAAAAATAAACGGAATATAATGATTTGCAAATCATTTTCAAACCATATTCAGTTGAATATGCAACAAAGACAACATATTCGATGTTCAAACTGATAAACTTTTTTTTTTTTGCAAATAATCTTTAACTGTAGAATTTGATGCCAGCCACACGTGACAAAGAAGTTGGGAAAGGTGGCAATAAATACTGATAAAGTTGACAAATTCTCATCAAACACTTATTTGGAACATCCCACGGGTGTGCAGGCTAATTGGGAACAGGTTGGTGCCATGATTGGGTATAAAAGCAGCTTCATGAAATGTTAAGTAATTCACAAACAAGGATGGGGCGAGGGTCACCAATTTGTAAGCAAATTGTCGAACAGTTTTAGAACAACATTTTTCAACAAGCTATTGCAAGGAATTTAGGGATTTTACCATCTACGGTCTGTAAAATCATCAAAAGGTTCAGAGAATCTTTTAGAGAATCAGAGAATCTCATTTCAGAGAATCTCAAATGGGGTTTGTATATTTGTATATATGTATGTATGTATGTATATGTATATATTTATATGTATGTGTGTATATATGTATTCACATATGTATGTACAAACCCCGTTTCCATATAAGTTGGGAAATTGTGTTAGATGTAAATATAAACGGAATACAATGATTTGCAAATCCTTTTCAACCTATATTCAGTTCAATGCACTACGAAGACAAGATTTTGATGTTCAAATGCAGGCGGGCCAGAAAAGTACCCGCACGCTTTTTTAACGAAGCTACGCTGTTGTAACACATGCTGAATGTGGCTTGGCATTGTCTTGCTGAAATAAGCAGGGGCGTCCATGAAAAAGACGGCGCTTGGATGGCAGGATATGTTGTTCCAAAACCTGTATGTACGTTTCAGCATTAATGGTGCCTTCACAGATGTGTAAGTTACCTATGCCTTGGGCACTAATGCACCCCCATACCATCACAGATGCTGGCTTTGGAACTTTGCGTCGATAACAGTCTAGATGGTTTGCTTCCCCTTTGGTCCGGATGACACGATGTCGAATATTTCCAAAAACAATTTGAAATGTGGGCTCGTCAGACCACAGAACACTTTTCCACTTTGCATCAGTCCATCTTAGATGATCTCGGGCCCAGAGAAGCCGGTGGCAATTCTGGATGTTGTTGATGGCTTTCGCTTTGCATAGTAGAGCTTTAACTTGCACTTACAGATGTAGCAAAAAACTGCATTTAGTGACAGTGGTTTTCTGAAGTGTTCCTGAGCCCATGTGGTGATATCCTTTAGAGACTGATGCTGGTTTTTGATACAGTGCCGTCTGAGGGATCAAAGGTCACGGTCCTTCAATGTTGGTTTCCGGCCATGCTGTTACGTGGAGTGATTTCTCCAGATTTTTCTGAACCTTTTGATGACATAATGGACCGTAGATGTTGAAATCCCTAAATGTTTATGCAATTGCACTTTGAAAAACATTGTTCTTAAACTGTTTGACTATTTGCTCACCGAGTTGTGGACAAAGTGGTGACCCTCGCCCCATCCTTGTTTGTGAATTACTTAGCATTTCATGAAAGCTGCTTTTATACGCAATCATGGCACCCACCTGTTCCCAATTAGCTTGCACACCTGTGGGATGTTCCAAATAAGTGCTCATCGAACATTCCTCAACTTTATCAGTATTTATTGCCACCTTTCCAAACTTCTTTGTCGTGTGTTGCTGGCATCAAATTCTAAAGTTAATCATTATTTGCAAAAGAAAAATGTTTATCAGTTTGAACATCAAATACGTTGTCTTTGTAGCATATTCAACTGAATATGGATTGAAAATGATTTCCAATTCATTGTATTCCGTTTATATTTACATCTAACACCATTTCCCAACTCATATGGAAACGGGGTTTGTGTATATATACTGTATGTATCCTGTGGAGTCTCATTTAAGCACCGCCTGACAGGTAGGCACCTCACAGGGGAGGAGCCAGGGCATGGAGGCAGAGTGGAACACAGAGGACAACGCCCCAGCCTTGGTCGCATCATCGAGGGGCGGTACATTCCCCTGTACCTTCTCAATCAGCCTGAAGTGCCACCAGCTGTGCGACCAGGTGGGACTCAGCTACAAACAGTTCTTAACTCTGCCTCATTCATGTCTGACTCTCCTCTGTGTCAAGGCAGGTGCATCAGGCGTTAAGTGAGAAATCCACTATTTCCCCATTAATGACATTATTAGGGAAATGTTTTCTGATACTATGTTTTCTCTTGTTTGATAGGCAATTAACTACGACAAGTAAAGAAGTGTGCTGTGTGCAGGATTGAGAGCCCCGGATGGGAGATATTTATGTTTGTTAATGGACGCTTTAAGTTTTCTTATTCCACACCCTACACTTCCTACAAAGACTTGTGCAATAAATGCCCTTTTCGGCTTTTTGCACGCACACTCCTGTGTCTTGATGAGAATCAGGTGCCACTATATATATATGTGTATATATATATATATATATATATATATATATATATATATATATATATATATATATATATATATATATATATTTATATATATATATATATATGTGTGTGGGTGTGTGGGTGTATGTATATATGTGTGTATATATATATATATATATATATATATTTGTGTGTGTGTGTATGTATGTATATGTGTGTGTATACATATACATTATGGCTGTGAATCTTTGGGTGTCCCACGATTCGATAATATATAGATTTTTTTCGATTCGATTCAAAAACAATATTTTTCCGATTCTGAGTTCATTCAATAGGATTTCAGCAGGATCTACCTGAGTCTGCTGACATGCAAGCAGAGTAGTAGATTGAAAAAAAAAAGCTTTTATAATTGTAAAGAACAATGTATTATTAACTGATTGCAATAATGTAAATTTGTTTTAACTATTAAACGAACCAAAAATATGTCTTATTTTATCTTTGTAAAAATATTGGGCACAGTGTGTTGTCAAGCTTATGAGATGCGATGCAAGTGTAAGCCACTGTGACACTATTGTTCTTTTTTTTATTTTTATAAATGTCTAATGATAATGTCAATGAGGGATTTTCAATCACTGCTATGCTGAAATTATAACTAATATTGATACTGTTGTTGATAATATTCATTTTTGTTTCACTACTTTTGGTTTGTTCTGTGTCGTGTTTGGTACAAACTCAACTCGTATTGAGTTTGTACCAAAATGGCCCCATTCATTCTTTCCTTAACAGATGTATATATATATATATATATATATACATATGTGTATATATATATATATATATATATATATATATATATATATATATATATATATATACACATATGTATATATACACATATATATATCTATATATATATATATATATATTAGTGTGTGTTTATACAGTTATACAGTGCTCAATACCGTTGTAGAGCGGAATATACGTTAGGTTGGAAAAAACATGGAGGCCATTTCATCCCTACAATCCTGTTTTGCAGGTTTCCCTGCTCTGTTTCTTCAGGGAAACCTGCAAAACAGGCTTGTAGGGATGAAATAGCCTCTTGTGTTTTTTCTGAACCAATGTAGTGTGTGTGTGTGTGTGTGTGTGTGTGTGTGTGTGTGTGTGTGTGTGTGTGTGTGTGTGTGTGTGTGTGTGTGTATATATATATATATATATATGGTTTTATCTTTTGTACGGTAACTATCTGCATCGTTACATTTAAAAGCATGCCATACTTGACAATACATATCATATAAAGATATATCTATAACATACGACTGGCTTGATAAGAATACTGTAGTTATTCTCAATTCATTCATATTGCAAAACTGAATTGCCATCTCTCCTGCTTCTTTCTCTTCCCCCTCTTTGACTGAAGAAGGGCAGAACAAGGCATTTATGTCAGCTGACACTTCCGTGCGAAGCTGCAGGAAGTGGCAACATCAATGTTCTTCAGGAAGTGACATGTTTTATCTCTTATGACACACAGTCATGTAGCAGCTTTTACGGGACTACGGTACGCATTGACCCAAAATAGAGTTTTCATGAACACGTAGGCGTCGAAGTTACCGGAAGCAAGACTTTCTCAAAGAAATCTCCAAAGTTAGAATATGACTGATTGTCCATACAGTTGTTACTACCGTCCTCCCCCTGCATACTGTGGGAGGGCTCGCTGATTTTATCATCAAGGCTCCACAACATCAATAGGACAGTTTCAAGCAGTCTTCTTACATGATGTTGTGTTCTTTAAAAACCCATTCCACATGCAGAAAGTGTCCACATCCTCCAAGTGATGCACTATTAGAGCATCACAACCCTATCAAACAGGAAGCCGCGTGAATTCGGTTAAAGTTAAAAGCCCTCGTGGTTAGATATGACATGTTCAAACGTCAAGACTCTTTTGCAATCGTTTCCGCTAAAAACTATATATTTTGGAGATAACATCAATCTGATAAGTCTGAAGATTTAAAAAAACATTTCAGCATGGGACTTTTGAGCAGTGGTGTGCAGAAAATCATGATCATAATTAAAAATAAAAATAAAATTTGTATTTACTTTCCCTGAATATCTAAAATTATTCATAGTCTCTTCATGTCATATTATGCTACTTCCAGTGCTGTTGTTTTTAGTTTGAGTTTGTATCCAATCACAATTCAGCTAGCTTATGTTGCCATGCTGTTCCAAATCTGCCAGACGCCTTTTGAATCAACAATATTGGCGTCCGTGCACTCTAAGTGAACGGGACATACAGGTGATAGACATTTGCGATAGCCAATCAGATCACAAGTTTTAGTCTGTAAGGCCTTCTAGCTGGCCTCACGTTTAACGTGACATTTACGCCTCCTGTGATTGGATACTCGCCGGGACTGTCAGCGGATGAATTTGAGAACACAGAGTTGACAGACAGTTGCGGTAGCCAATCAGATCACAAGTCGTTGACAGTAGTTGTTCTGTTAAACTCTTGTTAAAGTTTGTCATGTTTGTCATTTAAAGGCCTACTGAAATTAGATTTTCTTATTTAAACGGGGATAGCAGGTCCATTCTATGTGTCATACTTGATCAATTCGCGATATTGCCATATTTTTGCTGAAAGGATTTAGTAGAGAACATCCACGATAAAGTTCGCAACTTTTGGTCGCTAATAAAAAAGCCCTGCCTTTACCGGAAGTATGTGCGCGTGACGTCACGAGTTGCAGGTCTCCACACATATTCACATTGTTTATAACGGGAACCACCAGCACTAACAGCAATTTGGACCGAGAAAGCGACAATTTCCCCAATAATTTGAGCGACGATGAACGATTCCTGAATTAGAATATTGATAGTGAAGGACAAGAGGAAAAAAAAAAAAAAAAAGCGATGGCTACGGGCCGCGGCAGTGTGAGCGCTTCAGATGTAATTAGACACATTTACTAGGATAATTCTGGAAGATCCCTTATCTGTTTATTGTTTTAATAGTGTTTAGTGAGATTGTAAAGATTGTAAAGACATACCTCGAGGTCAGATGGCTGCGGTGAACAGGCAATGTCTCAGAGAGAAGCCAAGGAGCCAAGCTCACAGCTGCCTTATTTGACATGACAGCTGCTGCAGGACGACAAATAATCCACTGATGTCTCCGGTAAGATATATATCACAATTTTCCCATCCAAAAACATGCTTGTTGACGTAGAGAAAACATGTTCGCTTGACCGCTCTGTGTTAAAGCTTCACAACAAACAAAAAAACACCAGCTGTGTCTCTGTGCTAAAGACAGCTGCAATCCACCGCTTTCCACCAACAGCATTGTTCTTTATAGTCTCCATTATTAAATGAACAAATTGCAAAAGATTCAGCAACACAGATGTCCAGAATACTGTGTAATTATGCGATTAAAGTAGACAACTTTTAGCCGCTAATGGTGCAGCGCTAATATTTCCTGACAGTCTGTGACGCCACACGCACGCGTCATCATTACGCGACGTTTTCAACAAGAAACTCGCGGGAAATTTAAAATTGCAATTTATTAAACTAAAAAGGCCGTATTGGCATGTGTTGCAATGTTAATATTTCATCATTGATGTATAAACTATCAGACTGCCTGGTCGGTAGTAGTGGGTTTCAGTAGGCCTTTAATCAACATTGTTACATGTGTATTTGTCGCCATTGTGTGGTCAGGACAGTTAATATACAGTATCTTTGAGAAGTGTGTACTTTGAATCAAACTTTATTGACCGGAAGTTGCATAAGCCTAACAGAGAAATTCATGGTATATGTTTTAATTGCTGAAGTGTTTTAATTGATCAGAAAATAACCCGTTATGTATACTGTTGATGTGATTTAATGCACATACATCCATCCATTTTCTACCACTTGTCCCGTTCAGGATCGCGGGGGGTGCTGGAGGCTATCTCAGCTGCATGCGGGCGGAAGGTGGTTTACACCCTGGACAAGTCGCGACCTCATCGCAGGGCCAACACAGATAGACAGACAACATTCACACTCACATTCACACACTAGGGCCAATTTAGTGTTGCCAATCAACCTATCCCCAGGTGCATGTCTTTGGAGGTGGGAGGAAGCCGGAGTATAAATGTGTTCCTGTATAGTATTTCTCCAGCAATGATCATGTGGTGACATCAAATACAGTATTTTTAGAGGTAATTATTGAAGTCGGAGATCACTGAAGGCCTGGATGGGAAATGCACGGCCCGCCACTGCTTTTGAGTAGTGGTATAAATAAATTCCATGAAGCACAATTTAAATTTATGCAACTGGAAAAAGCCACCCAACATCACATGCTCTTTGAAGTAATATTTAATTATTGCACATACAGTATCTACACAAACATGATCTCGATATCATCACATGAACACATTCAGAGAAGCAAAATGTAGGAAGGCCTTTTCTTAACTGACATCTCACTGAGATGTTTCAGACATTACATCGCTTAAAAGCGATCTGCACTTTTTGGGGAATTTTACACATCATTCACAATCCTTAAGTGAGACAAGAACACAAGTCCATCTCTTTAAGCATTCTCAATTGTAAATAAATGGTAGCATGAGGTGGCTTTTAACCATGAATTGATTAACGTGGACCCCGACTTAAACAAGTTGAAAAACTTATTGGGGTGTTACCATTTAGTGGTCAATTGTACAGAATATGTACTGAACTGTGCAATCTACTAATAAAAGTATCAATCAAACAATTAATAACAATGCAGGTAATGGGGATTTGAAATATTTTCCATCACAATCCTAACATAGGTTAAAATAAAAAATAAAAAAGTAGGACCAAATGAGCATCTTGTTGCATCTTTCTAGCGAGGTCCCTGGCTATAAGTTGAATTGCAAAATTCACCAACTTCTCGGTTTATGGCCACAACCTTCAACTATACAAGTGAAATGCATGATATATATTCTGGCACAGTGGTGTCCAAATTACGGCTTGCGACTTAAGCCCGGCTCGCAAGACATCACAAGTTTAATATGTAGTCTGGCCAGCGGGGTGTTTACAGCTGAACTTAAATATCTGTAAGTCTACCGGTTGCAAATTTTCCGCCATCTTGTGGTCTGATTTTGTAATTGCAGTAAGTGAGCACAGAATTGAATTATATGACCCCATCCATACAACGCTTCCCGCTCATGGCTCAAATTAACTGCAACCAACACAATCTGAACAAACATGGTCACGCTCAACCCAACCTGCTCACTGAAAATCATCCAACCACAATACATAATTTTAAATTAAACCTCTTTAAATCCACTACAATGCACGATGGGAAAACGCAAAACATTCTCTCCAAACTTATGTTTGGCGCATTTTAGCTGCTTAATATTTCTGATTGACTACAAAACTTTAAGGAGGTAAAGTAAACAAGATACGGGTTAAATTTTAACATACTCTTAACATTCAATGGTTTATCCTTTCCACTTCACATTGAAGTGTCGTCAGGGTCTGTTGGAGGGGTAACAGTTATATGTTGTTGTTCAGTCAGTTAGCTATAGCTGTGTCTTTGATAATTTCCTAATAATAAAAATCCAACATCTTTTTGTACAAATAATTTTCGATACGTCACAATCAATGCTTGGCTGTGTGGCGAAAAAAAGCGTATTTGTGTGCGTGCATTAATTGGGCAGTGTATTAGCAATTACTCCCGAAAATATGGCTTTATCACAGGTTGTACTGTAACTTTACATGTTTGGATAACTTTCCTCTTCAATTTGGTATGAAATTGATATGCAGACTCGCTGATTACATTTAAAAACAGCTGTGTCAACTTGAGCACACAGGCACTCTGAATAAGACAGCACAACTGGGTTGAAATAAATTGTAAGAAACAACTGAAGTTAGTGTGTTGATTTCGCTCCAGTCATCCGTCCATTTTCTACCATTTATCACTTTTAGGGTCACGGGGGGTGCTGGAGCCTATCTCAGCTACAATCGGGCGGAAGGTGGGTACACCCTGGACAAGTCGCCACCTCATCACAGGGCCAACACAGATAGAAAACATTCACTTGTTCATTTGTAGTGGTCTTTCTTGAACTATTTGGAAAAAGAGATCTAAAAATAACTAAAAACTTGTTGAAAAATGAACAAGTGATTCATTTATAAATAAATATTTCTACACATAGAAGTAATCAACTTAAAGTGCCCTCTTTGGGGATTGTAATAGAGATCCATCTGGATTCATGAACTAAACATTTCTTCACAAAAAAAGAAATCTTTAACATCAATATTTATGGAACATGTCCTCAAAAATCTGTCAACGCTAAATATTCCATTGTTGCACTTCTTTTCACAGTTTATAAACATACATTCATATTTTGTTGAAGTATTATTCAATAAATATATTTATAAAGGATTTTTGAACTGTTGCTATTTTTAGAATATTTTTAAAAAGTCTCACATACCCCTTGGCATACCTTCAAGTACCCCCAGGGGTACGCGTACCCCCATTTGAGAACCACTGCTTTTTTTTGTGGCAACAATGTGACCACTTTGGCCATGTACTTATCCATCCTTTTGGGGTCCCCGGGGGTGCTGGAGCCTATCTCAGCTGCATTCGGGCGGAGGGCGGCGTACACCCTGGACAAGTCGCACCTCATCACAGGGCCAACACAGATAGACAGACAACATTCACACTCACATTCACACACTAGGGCTAATTTTAGTGTTGCCAATCAACCTATCCTCAGGTGCATGTCTTTGGAGGTAGGGAGGAAGCCGGAGTACCCGGAGGGAACCCACGCAGTCACGTGGAGAACATACAAACTCCACACAGAAAAATCCCGAGCGCAGGATCGAACCCAGGACCTTCGTATTGTGAGGCAGAGGCATTAACCCCTGTTCCAACGTGCTGCTGGTGATTTCAATATCAAATTTAATTTTGATGCTTTACATTACATATATTATCTACATTGTGTGTGTGGGTATATAAATATCTGCCCGTATGGTACGTCCGGGAAACTCTGATTCCAAACCACCGGTGGCCTGGAAGGTCAGTCCTCTTTAGGAACAGGCTTTATAGGAGATGGAAACTATGACCTCAAATCCTCCTGCTGCCTTGCAAAGGCTCGGCGATGCACACGCCTAACAAGAAAGCTGCACCTTCTTGGACCGCCCTAATGTGGCAGTATCTGCACCTGTTTAGTAATGACCCTCTGAAGGCAAGAGGGTGGCGAAAGGACTGCACGGCCACTCAACACATAAAACCATATTTGTGCTGGTAAGACAAGCAGGTATCCTGCTAAAGGCACCTGACTGGTTTGACGAGAATGACCCAGAGATCAACATCCTCATCAACAGGCTCCATGAAGCCCATGAACAACATATTGATGACAAGGCTTGCAGCCAGAAGAAGTAGGGATACCAACAAACAAGCAAAAGCTGCAGCGTAGGACTCGGCAGATGTAAAACAACTGGTGGGATAAAACTGAAGATCTTCAGCTTGCTGGTGACACCATGGACTTTGGGTTTTTCCATGCAGACCTGCGTACTGTTTATGGGACCAAAACCACTGGTTCAGCTTCAGTCTGTTCCTCTGGCAGGGCAATCCTGCTCACTGACAAAAGTGACATCCTACCACGCTGGGCAGAGCACATGAAGGAGCTTTAAACAGAGATTCCTCAATTTCTGAAAACACAATTGCCACAATCCCCCAGCTGCCAGTGAAAGTTGAGCTGGCTGACCCAGCCACCAGTGCGGAGACAGTGAAAGCACTCCAACTGACTACTTCTGGAAAGGCACCAGGAGACAATGGGCTGCCCGCAGACATCTACATGAATGGACGCATGCCACTAGTAGAGAGGCGAACGTCCCTGTACCGGGTCATCCGGAGGAAAGGTGAAGTCCCTTCAAGACTTCAAGAATGCATCCATAGTGCATGTCTACAAGAGGAAAGGGGACAGGGTATCCTGCAATAACCATCATGGTATTGCCCTCCTGAGCATCGCAGGAAAGATCCTGGCGAGAATCATCCTCAACCGACTCATCAATCATGTTGCTCAGAATGTTGTCTTTGAATCTCAATGTGGTTTCCGTGCAGGCAGATGTACCTGTGACATGATCTTTTCCATCCAACAACTGCAAGAAAAGTGCAGAGAGAAGACCTAGGGTCTCTTTATGGTGTTTGTTGACCTCACCAAGGCCTTTGACACAGTCAATCGTGAGGGCCTCTGGCAGATTCTTGGCAAGTTTGGCTGCCCAGAGAAGCTGATATCACTCATTGAGTCCTTCCATGACGGGATGCAAGCCAGGGTTTAAGACAATGGTGATGCATTTGAGCCATTCCCTGTTAGGAATGGAGTGAAGCTAGGATGTGTTCTGGCGCCAACCCTCTTCTCCATCTTGTTCTCTGCAATGCTGCTGGATGCTTTCACAGACTGTGACATAGGTGTTTGCATCCAATTCCGCTTCAATGGCAACCTTTTCAACTTGCGGAGACTCCAGGCAAGGACCAAAGTGTTTGAGGCTATACTGCGGGAATTCCTCTTTGTTGATGACTGTGCTTTGAAAGCTACAACTTCAGATGACATCCAGCACATTGTGAACCGCTTTTCAGTATCCGGTACACTTTGGTCTGACTATAAGCCTGTGGAAGACAGTGGCCATGTTTCAACCGTCCCCATCACCTCAGAACCCTGCTGTGCTTCCTCCACCGCCAGTGACTATTGACAGCACGACCTCAAGACCATAAGGAAGTTCTGCTACCTTGGAAGCACCATCTCCAGCAATGGATCTGTTGACAACGAGATTTCACTGCGCATCGCCAAAGCCAGCTCATCATTTGGAGGACTGACAAACAGGCTGTGGCAGAACCACGGCATAAAGCTTTGCACAAAAGTTGCTGTCAACAGAGCAGTTGAGGTGAGTGCACTGCTCTACGACTGTGAAACCTGGACAACGTACCATCGTCACATCCATCAGCTGGAACGGTTCCACCAGAGGTGTCTGCGCTCAATATGCAACATCAAGTGGCAGGACAAAGTGTCTAACCTCGAGCTCCTGCAGAAATGTTGTCTACCCAGCGTTCAAAGCCTGGTCATCAAAACCCAGCTCCGGTGGACAGGTCATGTTGTCCGTATCCCGGTTAGTCGGACACCAAAAATGCAGCTCTACGGTCAGCTAAAGGAGGGACAGCGTGGCCTAGTAAGACCCCTTCTCCGTTTCAAGGACACCCTGAAGGCCAATCTCAGGGCCTGCAACATCGATGTAGCAAACTGGGAGGATACAGCTGCCAACAGGGCAAGGTTGAGGCACCAGTTCACCCGAGGCACTCAGAGCTTCGAACGGACAAGGGCGGACTCCATCCAATACAAGAGAGACCGCAAGAAATTTGGACCTCTCACCTCCACACTGGACAAAATTCCCTGCAGTATTCGTGGAAGACTGTGTCCCAGACATAGGGCTTCACTCCCACATGAGGAGTCACGCTAAAAAGGAAATAGCTGTTTTTGTCTACTCATTCGTTCAATCGACGGGAGACTTCCTCATCATCATCAATGCATATATATGATGTATATATATATATATATATATATATATATATATATACATATATATGATGTATATATATATATATATATATATATATATATATATATATGGGCTTCACGGTGGCAGAGGGGTTAGTGCGTCTGCCTCACAATACGAAGTTCCTGCAGTCCTGGGTTCAAATCCAGGCTCGGGATCTTTCTGTGTGGAGTTTGCATGTTCTCCCCGTGAATGCGTGGGTTCCCTCCGGGTTCTCCGGCTTCCTCCCACCTCCAAAGACATGCACCTGGGGATAGGTTGATTGGCAACGCTAAATTGGCCCTAGTGTGTGAATGTGAGTGTGAAAATTGTCTGTCTATCTGTGTTGGCCCTGCGATGAGGTGGCGACTTATCCAGGGTGTACGCCGCCTTCCGCCCGATTGAAGCTGAGATAGGCGCCAGCGCCCACCAGGACCCCGTAAGGGACAAGCGGTAGAAAATGGATGGATATATATATATATATATATATATATATATATATATATATATATATATATATATACACACACACACACATAGGCACGCACGCACATTACATGCAGTCGGCCCCCAGCCCAATTATTTTCGCACAATGTGGCCCCGAAGTCAAAAAGTTTGGAAACCCCTAATCTAGCATAAAAAATTTACCAACTCTGATGCAGTAGTATGTTAGCACTCTGTGATCAAGACGCCAATGGCGTTAGCTCTTGCAATAACAATGTCTCTTATACCTAATTAATTAATATGCAAGCCATGGCAATGTGAATAGTTCGCGAAATACACAAAAAAGAGAAAGCTATTTGTGTTCTTCTCTCACATAGGGATTGGATCTATATGCAAAAGTGCAGTTTCCTGTTTTAGCCAACACTGAATTGGAGAGGACATTTACGTCACCGTTAACATCACAAGGTATCAGGTTTATATGTTATGTTATATTGTGTCCGTTAAGGTTGATGTACAAACCATCATATTAGGCAATATTTAAAATTTAATTAGGGTGTGTGCAATGTCGTATAGCAGGACATGCGTAGTAGTGTGTATTTGACCTTACATTGTACAGCACCTAGCATGCACACATGGCACAAAACAGGGAGCAATGACAAATTCATAAGATTGTTTCCAGGAATTCAATTGTTAGTTAGCAGCCATCCTTGCTTTGAGGCGGTTGATTTTGAGAGGAAGCAAGCCGGCCATCTCCTTACTCAACTCCAGCTCCGTCTCTATGGTGGTGCCGGCATCGGGGTGGGTTTCGCAGTACTGCACAACGTATCTGGACGACAGAAAACATGTTGATCGTGACAGCGTGCAGCGCGTTCTCTATTCTATGTTGCCAATAAATTTAGTCACTGGCAAAAACATCACTTGCACAATCTAATAAGACCCGATACAAGAGCCGCATGACAAATTATGTCTTCGGAAAAAACAAATTCTAAAGTTAGACTTAGACTTCCTTTTATTGTCATTCAAATTTGAACTTTACAGTGCAAATAAGAGCGAAATTTTATTGCATTTGCTTGTTGTAGTGCAGGATAAGTTATGATGCACCATCCTATTTAACTCCATGCGATGGGAAAACTATAGTAACATCCACAGGTACAGAGCAGCTGACATTTGGGATTTGCCATCAAATAGATCTCCCTTAAAGCACTTTTGTCCAAGCTCAACACTTAGGTTATGTGCTGTTCAGACTCTCAGGTTGGATTACATGTGTTTCTATGCGCTGATTTTAATAGTTAGATAGATAGTACTTTATTGATTCCTTTAGGGAAATAAAAATGATAACATACATGTCATTACACATCTAATAGCACATAATTAATGAGCACAGGTCATTTTTCCGACGAGGACAAAATGTGCATAACAGCACATGAATGTATTTATTTGAATGGACATGTATTTTTTTTAACTCCACTAGCGGAGTTGGGACATTTTTTTACCACTAGTCGGAAAGAAAGGTGCACTTTCAAAAATACCTGATGTTTATTCCTGCTTAACAGTTGTATTTTCCGACAGTTTGAGAGTCTGAATGTGTCTTGACTGGTGATTGGATTTGTGCGAGGAAAAAAGAAGTCAAACGGAAAGGGATGTCCTGCGCACTTTAAGTGAGATGGTTGTAAGATGATGTTTTAATTGTTCTGACCTTCTGGGGGACATTTCTTTTTTAATTATCTTCAACACCAAACAGCACTAAGTAACTGCCACTTTCATAAAATATTTTCATAACTATTGGGATTATACATCAATTTACAACTAGTGAAATGGGCTGTCATGGCCTGAAGCGGTTTGTCTCGCGTTTACTGGCACTTAGCAACGCCAAGGAGGGTGCCAGGAACCCTGCCACACATAAAAACTACAAATGTATCATGTTAGACCCGCTCGACATCCATTGCTTTCGGTCCCCTAGAGGGGGGGCGGGGGGGTTTGCCCACATTTGAGGTTCTCTCCAAGGTTTCTCATAGTCAGCATTGTCACTGGCGTCCCACTGGGTGTGAATTCTCCCTCCCCACTGGGTGTGAGTTTTCCTTGCCCTTATGTGGGTTCTTCCGATGATGTCGTAGTCGTAATGGTTTGTACAGTCCTTTGAGACATTTGTGATTTAGGGCTCTATAAATAAACATTGATTGATTGATTAAAATGTGCTGACTTGCTTTACGGCATACGTAACTCCTAATTTCTCCATTCGTTAAAAAGACGGAAGTTGATGCGAACATCTGCGGGCCGCCAGAAAACAAGAAGAAGAAGAAGAAGAAGAACGCCTACGCGCAATTACTGCTATCATGGCAAAAGCTTTACAACAACCAAAGAAACGAAAGGTTTTGCCTGCGGAGACAAAAAAAGAAAAACACGCCTGCAAGAAATAACAGTCAGGATCAACATCGCCCCGGCTTTAACTCGCTGGCGTGAGCTCAAAGATGAGGAGGGATTTTCGGTCGATGCCGCCTTGGCTTTGTTTGTGCTAATCTAGTAAGTAAATGTCTATGCTCAAATCAAAGTGATAATGCTATTGTTAGCTATTTGAAATTTGGAAAGTATCAATAAAAAGCCACTAGCTTGATAGTTCGCAGTTGCACACTACTTCCTTAGAAAAAACTCTCTTACTGGTCTTTCTTTGCTTAGAACCTGCATCCACCCCAATAAATACTTGGTAGTAGCGTCATGTTTGTAGCGCAATCCATTATCATTCCTGGATAGTGTCTGCTATTTAATATCAGTATAGCCATTAGAGATGAAATATTTGTAAACTGTGCCAATATAACAGCGGACATCTTGTCAGTTTGACGCTATATGTGCTTGTCCTCATGGGAAATGGGGTCTTATTCTAGCAAAACACTGCCGCTTTGGTTCACAAGTGCCGCCAAAATCAACCAAAACTGAAATTTGGGCTTTTAGGGCGTATAAAATGTTGGAATCATTTTTTTTTTTTTTACTTTGCTCAATTTTCTCAAACTTCAGTCCTGAACAAAAACATAAACACTTAATATTTTTCTGTAATATCATTAAATAAAGGGGCAATCAAAGAGTTAAAATATATACTTTTTAAACATTACCTGTTTTTTCATTTAGGGCTGAAGTTGAATGAGGGATTTGAGAGAAAAAAGTAAAAAAAAAAAAAGAATCCTAATGTTTTTATATATGCCCTTTGAAAAAATGAAAAGCTTTTTTTGTCATGTTTGGCTTTGTGGAATTGTCAAATAACTGCCAATGTATGAAACATGAAAGAGTTGGACATTGAAGTATTAAAATTGTACATGAAAAAAAAAAATGGGCAGCACGGTGGAAGAGGGGTTAGTGCGTCTGCCTCACAATACGAAGGTCCTGAGAAGTCCTGTATTCAAACCCAGGCTCGGGATCTTTCTGTGTGTTTGCATGTCCTCCCTGTGACTGCGTGGGTTACCTCCGGGTACTCCGGCTTCCTCCCATTTCCAAAATCATGCACCTGGGGATAGGTTGATTGGCAACACTAAATTGGCCCTAGTGTTTGACTGTTGTCTGTCTATATGTGATGGCCCTGCGATGAGGTGGCGACTTGTCCAGGGTATATGACACCTTCCCTCCGATTCTAGCTGAGATAGGCACTAGTGCCCCCCGCGACTCCAAAGGGAATCAGCGGTAGAAAATGGATGGATGGATGGATGGATGAAAAAAAAATGTATAATGGAGTAACAACAATAACCCTGGCCAAAAGTATATCAAATATTAACTAAAAGGATGAAAAAAAAAACTCCAAAGTGATTGTTAACTGATCACCTATTTATCTTCTCGCCATCTTTTCAACATCAGGGCAAACGCTACAATATTTCATATCCACACAAAATAACATATTTTTATTGTCAGTGAGAATGTCGCTAGACACGGGCAATATTTCAGAGTATTTTGGTAAATCCAGACCATTTAGCCAGTATGTTAAATGAATAGGCTGCACTTTGGACACCCCTGGTATAAAAAGTTCCTTGTTAGTGTTGAACACAAGGCGTTTGCGTAGGTGGGTTGTAAGCCCTCGGAACAAGTCGTATACCCAGAAAATAACGATCTGCGAGCCAACTGATCACAGCCTTTACACTCTGTGTAAAGTTTTTGGAGCACACATCACACTACAAAAAAGGCTTGCAGTGAGAGGTGTGAGCCCTATGGCCGGTGTAATGTAACAAAATGTGTACCTGGAGAGCAGTAAAGCACACGAGCGTATTTAAGGATCAAAATTCTTGCAGAGTACGAAAAATAAGCACATGTTGGGAGGCCTGGTAAAAACAAGAAAGGCTCTTGTATTGAATCTTATTCGATGGCTCATGTGTATTCAAAGAAGTGTTTTCCCTACTTGTAGTTTTCCAGTGACTTGTTGAGGTTGTCCAGCTGTGTAAGGGGAATAGAGCAGATCAGGCGGCTGTGCAGACGGGCCAGCCTGAAGCGAGCCATCAGGGTTGGTCTGAGCACCTCCTCCTCTAGGTGCTCGGGAAACTTCCCATCTGGAGAGCACAGAGAATCCAGAAACATCTGGTAGTACCTGCAGAGAAGAGGGTAGTATGCAATTGAACAAACAGCATGTATGTTTGAGCTGAATTTACACTCACTTAGCAGATGCAGAACAGAGGTGGTTGAATTTCTTTATGGTGTGGTTGTCCAAAGACTGTGTATCAGCTTGTCTGTTGGCCAGCGTCAGTTTCAAGTCCATCATTTCGTTGTAGATCTCGGCCAACTCAAACATTAGCTGTCTGCGCACCATGAGGTAGTACTGGGCATTCAGCTCTATAAAGAGGCATGAGCATTTAGGCAACATAAAACTGCCCAAATAAAGCAACAACAACTCAAGTTAAAAGAGTACCGATGCAGATGGTCTCCAGCATGTCAACACGTCGTTTGTGCATCTTGCAGCGCCGCTCAACGTCTTCTTCAAAGAAGGCCAAAGCTCTGAAGAGAGCGCTGTGATCCTGCAGGATCTCAATGTGATCCGTCACAAAGCCGTCCATCTGAAAGTACTCCTTAGCCTGACAGAAGGACAAATGCATATCCAATATATATGTATTTCATTCTTATTAATTTCACTGTGTATTATGGAGAAACTGGACTATTTCAAAGGGGTCTTTTCATTAATGTGTTCTACATTGTGGTCCACACAACATGTAATGGTGGTTCTTTGGTCAAAATGTTGCATAGATGTTATACAGACCATCTTCAAGCGGCTTTCTGACTGTTTCTTCAAAATGCGCCGTTTGATGGGCGGTCTTATTTACGTGCCGAAGCTCTCCTGCAGGCCAAACCCTATTTGACAGTGTCTCCACCTGTCAGCCATGTTGTAGTTTTAGCACTACCATATGGAGTCAACTGACAGATATGTTGGATTACCTATATGCTAATTTTAAATTACATATGGCAACAGCGGAAGATGCATGTGCATGTATAAGACAGTCTGCCCCACAACAAGGGGATAGAAACAAATAAGGAACTTATTGACTACAACAGAATTAAAAATGGCGCACTCACACAAAGCTCTTGGAGTAAACCTCCACTATAAATGGAGATATCTGGCGCTGACATAACAAAGGTAAAATTTCACTTAAGTCTCAAATTCCAAACAGCTCGTTTGAAGCAAGTTTGGAAGAAAGTAAACTTGTGTTATAAATATCTCAGCCATGACTCCGTAGTCCGAATTCAAATTTTATGGGACCATATAAATACACAATAACAGGTATCAGCAGGTAAGATAAGTTGTTCTAACATAACAGGACCCATTTAAGTAAGGAAAACCTCAGTCATACAGCGTTACATTATTGAAGTCAGTTGCTACAAAAATAACAAGTGTATTTGTCTTAAAATTGAAGTTCCTACTCAGAAGGCTTCACTATAAATCAATCATTTCAATTGTTGAATAGCCACAGGAAGATTCACTGGATCCTAACCAGACTTTTATGATTACACCTAATACCAATAAGCATAGATTACCTGTGTGACGTAGTTTTGTCCCACAAGAAATACATTTCTGGCTTCTGTGAAGTCCACCGGGAGCAAACAGCTCACCTGAAAATCCCAAATGAGTTAGTATGATGACACCGACTTGACACTGCAGTTTTACTTGTGTTCGGGACGATGAAATGAATATGTTTTATATATACACAGTAGCACATATCGATACAAGACGGAAACAGTAGAGTATTATCAATAGCATGTTACGCTAAGAAATGTGGGAAAGTATCACAGGAGAGCATCATGCAAACCTTCTCCTCCAGACTGGCAATGGAGTCAAACGTGTCCTCAGAGCCAAACCTAAGCGCGCTCTTCCTGATTTTTTCTTCCTCCTCCTCCTCAAGCCTCCTTTTCCTCTTTATGTCTTCCTGAAGATCCGAATCCAGCTCCCCGATGTTGTCCTGCTCACATGGAGAAGACACACACCATAAACAGAGATGAATATATACACTGCAGATATCATTGTCATGAAGGGTGTATCCCTGGAGTTGTTGAGAGAGGACGCTACCTGGAGAACTTTCTTAGCGTCCTGAAGGAGGTTGAGACAGTATTTGATCCAGCATCTTGCTATGTCAGCTCTCTTTTGTCGCAGCTGATCGCGTCGCTCGCTCTCTATCTCACCTGGAAGAGCAAAAAGTGAGGGGAAATATGTGTCTTAATTAGGGATATCCAACATTGCCCAAGACTTAATTTCCCAATTCAACCCATATCAAGCAATACCAACATATGCAGCAGTTTTTCCCTCAATCTAATTGACATTATTTGTAAAATTAACACATTTACTGCAACGGCACTGGGTCTAGGCAGCATGGAGAAGCAGTGGTTAGTGCTCCTCCAATAAGAACGTCCTAGGTTCGATTCCCGGGCTCAGGATATTTCTGTGGGGAGTTTGCATATTTCTACGTGACTGTGTGGGTTCTCACCTACAAAAACATGCACCTGAGGAAAGGTTGATTGGCAACACTAAATCGAACCTAGTGTGTGAATGTGAGTGTGATGGCCCTGCGATGAAGTGGCGAGTTGTCCAGAGGCTACCCAGCTTTGCGCCCGAGTGCAGCTGCACTGCGTCTGGTTGATACCAAAATCAGACAGCAGAGGGTGCCGTTTCTTCTGTGTCAATGCAGTTGAAACTCAGACAGACACACTACATCAGTGGTCCTCAACCTTTTTGTATCCACGGACCGGTCAACGCTTAATAATTTGTCCCGCGACCCGAGGGGGGGAGGTCCTTTTTTTTTTTTTTTCTTTGTCATGAAAAAGGGACGTTTTTGTCATGAAAAAGGGAGATTTTTGTGGTTGGTGCACTATTTGTAAGTGTATATTGTGTTTTTTATGTTGATTTAATACAAAATAAAAAAATAAAAAATATATATATATATATACATTTTTCATTTTTTTTTTTTAAATAAAAAATTATTCTGCGGCCCGGTACCAATCGGGCCACGGCCCGGTGGTTGGGGACCAATGCATTACATGGCATGTAAAAGCTACTTAAGGCATACACTGCCATTGTTTAGTGAAACCCTGTTTGAAGATTAAGCACTGTACAACTGCTGTTTCTTTTAGCCAGCTAAAACCAGGATACTTCAACAAGACATGAGGAACTGGTAGTTGATAGACAAAAATGGAAAAATCGAGCACTCACTTTCCTGCGCAGCAGCCTCTGAGGGAGCGTCTCCTGCCAAAGCTGATATAACGGTGGCTGCTGAGAGGCAGTGTCTGCCCTCCATGTAGCACCCCTAGGGAGGTAACAGCACACAAACCTTGTGATTCACATTGAAAACCAACATTTTTGCTTACACTGCACAACATGAGTTGAGTTAACTGTCACTTATTGACAAAACATGTAGATGTAAATACAATATTAGGTACAACTGCACAATATATTTGTAATGATGTTGTGGCCGTATAATTGTTCCATCAATTTTTTTTTTTTATTAATCAATGCATTCCAGAATCTCTTAGGTCCGGAACCTAAATATTTTTATTATAGTTTTTTCCAATCGCTAACAAACGTTTGTCCAACCAGTTGTCACATTTTCAAAACTTAAAACAAAATTAGCATCGCATCAGTGTTTTGTGGCCATACCATTCATGCATTTAATGTCTTTTTTACACAAAATGGAGTCAGTGAACACATTTCTACAATGCTTACATTGACTAGCTATACCTCCCAACAAAATTATGGATTGTTTTCGTACAAATGTTAACAAACAACATTCCACATTAGCAAAAACAATGTCATATCTCAGACACAGTATGAAAACCTCTGCTTCTGCAAAGATATCAGTTCAGCAACAATATATCTCAGCTGATTATAAACAACTAATTAATTGACACACAGCTGATTTATGTTGGATAAATTGGGCCTACCACAGCTAATTCCAGTCTGGCTTAGACTCAGAGGCAGTGGTCAGGAGGACGTTGAAGAGTGATGTTTTTGAAAAGAGATAAACAGAAAAAGACAAACACTCTACTGTCTGTATGAAGATGACGAAGAGGAAGAGCAAAGGCCTCAAGAAAAGACCAGGCCCAGGGAGAAGACAGGGTAGAGGTGCAAGAATGTGGGGTGGTGGCCTTCCAAGGGCTGCAAGAACAGTAGTCTGTGATGAAATTCTTGTCACTATCTATGACCATGTAATCAACTATGGTCTTTAACTAAAAAAGCCTGGTGAGAAAGTGGAGCTCAGTTACAGGCAGTCAACAGTCGCCTCCATTATCCACATCTTTCAACAAACCAACAGATAAGTATTGCATTTTACATTGAGTGTTTATATTCTCACTTGGCATGTCAATAGGGCCATACAGTAACAAATATGTTGTTTTTTGTCCATCTAAAGAATGCAACATCTTACTCCCTCTGGAAAAAGAGGAAAGCTCCTCAATAATGATCAAGATTTTACCATTGTAGAAATGGTTGTCGCAAATAATGAAATAAAACTACATGCATTTCAAATTAGAATTGTGGAGGACCATTAGATATTTGACAATATCGATAGTATCAGCCTCAAAACCATTAGGCAAAAATTGTCCAAACAGTGCTGATGAAGCAATTCTACACTGTTACTTTGACAGCTATGACGACAATACATACAGTACTGTATATTAAATTCGATGTCCAGTGACCTACTTTGCAAGTAGGTCACCAACACAGAAATAGTTTACATTGCAGTATGGTATACAGCAATGAGATTGTCATAAACTTTGTTTTAGAGAATTATGGAATTGGATGCCAACCAGGCCCCTCATGAATTCATATACATAGATAAGGCAAGATTTAATCTGGCCAAAAAGGGTCACAGTTTATGTGCCAGGAAAGAGAGGTGCAAACATTACCATGTGTGCAGCAATTGCAAATGGAGGATTAGTCCTTAACAGATGTCAGGTGGACCCTACAATTCCAAGCTCTTCCTTGCCTTTCTCAAAAATATCCACCAGTGCCTGGTTGCAGAGGAGGATCAGCAGCGTGAAAACATGAAGACCTTTGTAATCACCTGGGATAATGTAGCTTTCCATCATTCGCAAGCAACAACAACATGGTTTAAAGTTCACCTTAGACAGGTACGTCTCTTCCTTCCAACCTATTCACCCCATTTTCTGCATAGAGGTGGACGGTTTATGACCATCAGGTACAGGACCAGATGTCCCTCCTTGAAGCCATGGATGCTAGCTACAGGGACATCACAGTTGATGTTTGTCAAAGGGAAAATCCGTGTAAAATGGATGGACCAACATACAAAGCAGTTTTATCCCAGATGCATCACCTTGGATAATATTAGATGCAATGTTGATGAAAACATGTGGCCTAACCCTGAAGAAGAGACAAGATACAGCAATTTTGTGTTTTTTTTAGTTCCTTCTCCTTTTATCTGGGCTTTTGCTTTTTTTTTTTGTTCAGAATGTTTTCGTGTATTTCATGGATATGTTTTTACTGTAAGCAATACTGTAAAACTTTTTCTGTTCCATCACATTTTAATAACAACAATAATAATGGATTAGATTTATATCGCGCTTTTCTATTGTTAGATACTCAAAGCGCTCACAGAGAAGTGGGAACCCATCATTCAGTCACACCTGGTGGTGGTAAGCTACATCTGTAGCCACAGCTGCCCTGGGGTAGACTGACGGAAGCGTGGCTGCCAGTTTGCGCCTACGGCCCCTAAGACCACCACCAATCATTCATTCATCATTCAATCACCAGTGTGAGCCGCACAGGGGGCAAGGGTGAGGTGTCCTGCCCAAGGATGTCAATAGGTGGGAAGCGAATCTGCAACCCTCAGGTTTCTGGTATGGCCGCTCTACCCACTACGCCATGCCGCCAGTAGTTCTACTGTATCTCATGTAGTAAACATTAAACGAAAACAACTGATTGCCTTTTTACTAGAATTTTGACTGTGAACATTACATGTGGACATACAGTTCTCAACCAATAAATGTATTGTAAAAATAGTGGATTGAATGTTTTGCATGCAAATACCTGTAAAACTGAAAAATAAAAGTCTACGCAGTTTTTGTAATGTCATGTCAAAAATAGCCAGTATTTTGAAACCTGGTGTACTTTGACTGCATGTACCATGTGAAGTAAAAACAATAGTTATTCTATGACGGAATCATTTAATTTTGAGTCTGTTGTCATGTGTTTTGGTAAAGTATGTGCAGACGTGTTCTATTTTGTAATGAAGAGTTAGTATGTATTTAACAAAATGTGTTTGAGAAAAAAATATATCAATTTGCCAGTGGTGTTTTGTAGGTGTGACTCTGTGTTAAGACATTAGAAAAAAGTATCTGAAGTCTGGGTAAGCTTTTGTTAGCAATTGAAAAAACTGTAGTTACACTCAAACAAATAATTAAAGCCACAGAGTAGAAGCTTTTTTCTAATCTAATTAATCATTTCAACCATTGCTGCTCTAGATAAAACAAACTCATTTAAATCTGAAGAGGTCTTACCTTTGTAATGTAGTATTGTGACAGCGTTGCGGCGTTTAGAGCCCACTCCATTGGACTGAACTGATTTAATTGCAGTTGTCTTTGCAGGGTGCTGTGGCAGTAGTTGGCAGCACGCTCAGTTTGACCTGGCAAGACATGTATCACCACGACAATAGCATGAGACAAAACAAAGTGGCCGAAGAAATATACTGAGAAGAAAACTAACTAAACTGGACTCACCAAGGTTTTTATAGACCTGAGCGAGGTAATACGTAGTGTGGGTGTAGGCTAGCTCAAACCTGGTAAAAGAAGAAAACAAATCAGGTAAAGAGGAAAATGACATCCAGTTATTTTCCACAAATCACAATAAATTACTTTTTGCTTTTTTCCTGGTGTGTCAGCATCTTCTCATTGTTTGTAAAATATTCCTTCAGATCAGTAGGAGGACTTCCATCCTGTGATCAAAATGTTCATATTAATTATAGTCAAGATGGACCCACGTTCTCTCTCCTCATTCAACCATACCTCCTTCATATAGCGCATATAGATGGATTCGGCTGTTTCCAAGAATTCCTGAGCCTTCTCTGTTTCATCCCGGCCTGCCCAAAGGATGCCCAGCTGGTTCTACAACCACAATAAACACATGATCAAAAGATGATCTGATGTCATACTGTCTAAACTATTGTAATAAGTTAAATAACTGTGGTTTTTGTGGAAAGTCAAACTACAAACTATAGGGGGGATCTTTGCAAAGTGCTGTTGAAAAAGTTTGCTGATTTCCTTCTACAGAGACTTCCACATCTGGCTGAGTCAGTTTTACCTGAATCCCAATCAGGGTACAGGAAAAACAGAGGCACTGTCGATGGCATTTTTACTAAGCGCCTTTGACTTCAGCAAGGCTTTTGATTGTGTAAATCGCGAGATCCTTTTTACCATCCTACAAAAGCTTGGGTGTCCTGCCAAACTCAGCTGTGTGATAAAGAAATTATACACAAATGTACATGCAAGATTGATAATTGATGGAGAGCTGTCTGAGCCAATCAAGTACAACAGTAGTGTAAAGCAAGCCTGCAAGCTTGCTCCAACTTTATTTGGAATATATGCACATGTACTGCTCTTTCTTGCCTTCAAGGACCTAAGTCCAACACACAGTAGTTATTTCCCCGTATTTCTGCACAATAACCTGGATATGGTAACACTAGCGAGCAGTAGAGCATATGTAGTGATTTTTGGTCCAAAACATATTTTGCTTCATCCATTGCTGAAATATTTCTTGCCACCTTATGTTGCATATTTTTATATGAGTTTTCCAGTTAATTTCATCATCTATTATTACACCCGAAAAAATCTGGTTAATTTTACCCTTTCAAAATCTACTCCGTCGAGTTGTATTTGTGTATGACACTCTTTTGATGTGCGTAAATGGAAGAGAATGCAGTGAGTCAGGTTGGATGTAACATGGAGTTATGATGAACAAAATTTTACTGTTGGCCTTGTTAGAATAATCATGTATGTATATTATCACACAACTTTAATATGCTTAAAGCCTGTTGCTATAGTTATTAGCAATTGTGCTCAAGTTAGACTTTTGTATCTGTGCAAGGACAAAACTTCTTGTCTGATGGGTGGCCTCAGCCGCAGATGTTACCTTTGTTTTAGCCCGCTAACAGCCAAGGATTTCAAGGACCTCAACGAAGATAAGATGACAGCACGCAGACGAAGCAGAGACAAGCTAATCACAAGGCCCCAGCATATTCCGTCACGTATTGTGTGTGCTGGACCTGCTTTGTATAATATATGTGACCACTCCTTTTAAAGGCGACCTCAGTGATATTGACTGGGGAACTCCTGAATAAATAGAGGGACGCAGGAGCTGTACGTTAGAGCATAGGGCGAGACTGTGACTAAGTGTGCAGCTCCATGCGTTCTCCTCATGAGCTAAATTGAACTTTGTCTCTGCATGAGTCCTTCCTTTTCTGTTTAATGGATGTCATCAGTGTTTGAACCTGACAGCTTGCCATCAAAGTAGCCTATGCGATATATAATATATATTACTATGTACAATTATTTTGATGGTGATCCGTGCGGTCAAACTAGACATATTAGCAGGGTAATGCCAACAATCAGTCCTGATTAAAATATTGCTGCGTAACTTAACAACATGCCACATTAGTAAAATGTGGCATAATTACTTAGGAAACCATCTTGCAAGAAGCATTAACAAGGGAAACCTACAGGGTAGGACTCATCGATTGCCTTACAGTTGCTCGGAGTAGGATTCGGGTGCGTGTCTGGCACTACAGAATTGATTGCAGTACCATTTCTGGCCACATTACTACATATAGCACCTTTAAATACATTGGCGGCAGCACGGTGGTACAAGGGTTAGTGCGTCTGCCTCACAATACGAAGGTCCTGAGTAGTCCTGGGTTCAATCCCGGGCTCTGAATCTTTCTGTGTGGAGTTTGCATGTTCTCCCCGTGACTGCGTGGGTTCCCTCTGGGTACTCCGGCTTCCTCCCACCTCCAAAGACATGCACCTGGGGATAGGTTGATTGGCAACACTAGTGTGTGAATGTTGTCTGTCTATCTGTGTTGGCCCTGCGATGAGTTGGCGACTTGTCCAGGGTGTACGCCACCTTCTGCCCGATTGTAGCTCCCCCAAAGGGAATAAGCGGTAGAAATTGATGGATGGAAATACATTGGCATACAATAAATGAATAACTGACCCGGAAATGGATGCATAACGACACATTGTCGGTGGTCACTCGGCATCTCTCCAGTAGTTTCATGCAGTTCATTAGATGTTCTTGTCCTGCTGCCAGCTCCTCCGTGTCAACATGGTTGACGCCCAGGTAATACTCCACCGCGGCGAGCTTTGCAGTCGCCAGGCCGGCCGGCGAGTCCCCGTCGAGGCCCCGCTGGAACAAATCCTCCAACAGGCCGTCCACAGGCTGCTCGCTCGGCCGCTGGTCGCCGCCGTCCGCCCCGCTGTCTTCCTCTCCCTCGCCGGCCTCAAAGCTCTTCAGTGAACATTGGATCTCTCTAAGGAGGTCCCTGGCTTTGTACTTGGACCGAAATGGGTCGTTTTCAGGGTCATTTCTGGATTCGACATCAGTGAGGTTTTGGGCGTTGTTGAATTTATCGCAGATTGTTTTCCACTCGTCGCTGCTGTGAGAAGCCATTTCTGCAGACCCGGAGGCTGCACATTCAGACCCATCGGCTTTGTGGTGCAGCGCCACCTATTGGTTGGAGGCTGCACGTTCAGTGTTTATGGATACAGATCATTAGACTTAGACTTCAAGGCCTACTGAAATTTGATTTTCTTATTTAAATGGGGATAGCAGGTCCATTCTATGTGTCATACTTGATCATTTCGCGATATTGCCATATTTTTGCTGAAAGGATTTAGTAGAGAACATTGACGTTTGGTCGCTAATAGAAAAGCCTTGAGGATATTGATAGCAAGGACTTAAAAAAAAGGCGATTGCATTGGGACAGATTCAGATGTTTTTAGACACATTTACTACGATAATTCTGGGAAATCCCCTTATCTTTCTATTGTGTTGCTAGTGTTTTAGTGAGTTTAATTGTACCTGATAGTCGGAGGGGTGTGTCCACGGGTGTCTTGAGGCCAGTGTCTGAGGGAAGTCGACGGCAGCTGCATGGACGGCACAAGCTCAGCTGTTCTCCAGTAAGAGGCGACTTTTTACCACAATTTTCTCACCGAAAACTGCTGGTTGACATTTGGTCGGGATCCATGTTCGCTTGACCGCTCTGATCCATAGGAAAGCTTCACCTCTGGGAATTTTAAACAAGGAATCACTGTGTGTTTGTGTGGCTAAAGGCTAAAGCTTCCCAACTGCATCTTTCTACTTTGACTTCTCCATTATTAATTGAACAAATTGCAAAAGATTCAGCAAGACAGATGTCCAAAATACTGTGTAATTATGCGGTTAAACACAGACGACTTTTAGCTGTGTGTATGCGCAGCGCTAATATTTCCTTACAGTCCGTGATGTCACGCGTACACGTCATCATTCTGCGACGTTTAACAAGAAACTCCCGGGAAATTTAAAATTGCAATTTAGTAAACTAAAAAGGCCGTATTGGCATGTGTTGCAATGTTAGTATTTCATCATTGATATATAAACTATCAGACTGGTTGGTAGTAGTGGGTTTTAGTAGGCCTTTAGACTTCCTTTTATTGACATTCAAATTTGAACTTTACAGTACAGATAAGAACGTAAATTTGTTGCATTAGCTCTTTGTAGTGCAGTATACAAGTATAGTACAAGTCCATGTCAGAAAACCAACAAATTTAGCTGAACTGCAACAATTTTGTCAAAAGGAGTGGTCAAAAATTCAGCCAGAAGCTTGTGGATGGCTACCAAAAGCGGCATATTGCAGTGATACTTGCCAAGGGACATGTAACCAAATATTAACATTGCTGTATGTATACTTTTGACCCAGCAGATTTGGTCACATTTTCAGTAGACTCATAATAAATTCAGAACCAAACTTCATGAATGTTTTTTGTGACCAACAAGTATGTGCTCCAATCACTCTCACAAAAAATGAGAGTTGTAGAAATTATTGGAAACTCAAGACAGCCATGATATTATGTTCTTACAGTGTATGTAAACTTTTGAACACGACTGTATAATGGATGGCAGCATGGTGGAACAGGGGTTTAGTGCATGTGCCTCACAATACGCAGGTCCTGAGTATAGTCCTGAGTTCAATCCCGGGCTTGGAATCTTTCTGTGTGGAGTTTGGATGTTCTCCCCGTGACTGCGTGGGTTCCCTCCGGGTACTCCGGCTTCTTCCCACCTCCAAAGACATGCACCTGGGGATAGGTTGATTGGCAACAGTAAGTTGGCCCTAGTGTGTGAATGTGAGTGTGAATGTTGTCTGTCTATCTGTGTTGGCCCTGCGATGAGGTGGCGACTTGGAATGCCATTCCAGTAAGTATAAATACATGATTTGTGTGGGAAAATAGTTGACTGTAGCCTGTAATGTCCACTTTTATTCTGGTTCAATTTTAGGGCTTGCCTGCACGCCAAATGTGTTGGAATGACTGTGGGATTGTTATGGTCATGGTAAGGAGTAATTTTCTTGCGAAAGTATACGTGGGCATCAGTCAACAATGTAAATTGATCGATAAAAAACAAGGCAAGTTTATCTCCTGTTACAGTATTCTCTTTCCATTGGGACAAAGCAAGGGTTTGCTTTCCATTAAATAACTTTAATTGAAAATGTTAAACAAAGAAGAAATGTGGTATCCTACAGTTGGTGTCTATATGGGGCAACATACTATTCATTTTGAGAAAAGAATCATGAGATAATAATCCTTCTCACCAATGACATATACAATACAGGCATGCAGTTTGGACACACCCTCTGATTCACACCACAACTGATGGTCCCAACCCCATTTATAAAGCAAGAAATTCCATTAATCAACCCTCATAAGGCACACCTGCGAATTGAAAACCACCTCAGGTGACTACCTCTTGAAGCTCATCGAGAGAATGCCAAGAATGTGCGAAAAAGTAATCAGAGCGATTTTGAAGAAACTAAAATATAAAACATGTTTTCAGTTATTTCACCTTTTTTTTAAAAAAGTACATAATTCCACATGTGTTCATTCATAGTTTTGATGCCTTCAGTGACTATCTACAATATAAATAAATAGTCATGAAAAAAAAGAAAATGCATTGAATGAGGTGTGTCCAAACTTTTGGCCTGTACTGTATATATAAACACACACATACTGTACATATACACACACGTACACATACACACTTCGCATGCATAAAATCAATTTTAGAATTGATTTTAAAACATTGCTGTTTGTTTTTAAATCTTTACATGGACTGGCACCTCAATATATCTCGGACCTCATCCAAATTTATATTCCTGCGCGCGCTCTGAGGTCCGAGAGCCAGACTTAAGACCAGGGGAGACAGGGCCTTCTCTGTGGTCGGACCTAAGCTCTAGAACACTCTGCCCCTCCATGTTCAAACTGCTTCCACAGTGAAGTGTTTTAAGTCTCGTCTTAAGACCCACTTTTATTCTTTGGCTTTTAACACTACATGAGTTGTGTGGTCCTCTGTCCTCTGTTGTCCTCTGTGTTTTTTATACACTTTGATTTCTATTTTACTGTTTTAATTGATTTTACCCTTTAGAATTGTTTTTAATCATATTTGTTTTTATATTGTTTTTTTTATATTGGTTTTATATTTATTTATTTTTTGTTTTTATTCAGTCATTGGTGGAGCATAATATTGTTTTTTTAATATTTTTTTTAACATGGCTGTGCAGCACTTTGGAAATGTAATTGTTGTTTAAATGTGCTATATAAATAAAGTGGATTGGATTGGATTACATATCCTACTAAATAAGACCTACACTGTTTCAATGTCAATTTCTCTGTTGATGCCTGAAGTACTGATATCAACCAAAGCTCCTCATCCCACCCCCGAGATTGTAAATAATGTAAATAATTAAATGTACATATATACTATGATGATTAACTTGTGTGATGACTGTATTATGCTGATAGTATATATTTGTACCATGAATTGATTAACGTGGACCCCGACTTAAACAAGTTGAAAAACTTATTTGGGTGTTACCACTTAGTGGTCAATTTTACGGAGTATGTACTGTACTGTGCAATCTACTAATACAAGTTTCAATCAATCAATCAAATAAGGTTGATTGGCCACATGTTGTCGGTCTATCTGTGTTAGCCCTGCGATGAGGTGGCGACTTGTGCAGGGTGTACACCGCCTTCCGCCCGATTGCAGCTGAGATAGGCACCAGCACCCCCCGCGACCCAGAAAGGAATAAGCGGTTGAAAAGGGATGGATGGATGGATGTTTTCTCCTCTAGAATCCACAGTTGAAAATATAAAACATTTATTTATCTTAGTATCTTACACAGAAGGATCTCAGACAAAACATACTAACTATTGTGACATCATGAGAGGCTGTGTGCTGGAGGGGAAGATAATTCCCCTGAGATGGTGGTTCCAACAAACAGGAGTTTTGGCCCCAGCTGGTGGAGAGCGGCGGCGCACCACATGGCACAGCCCACGCCTGCTGTTGATCAAAGAGTGATTGCAATGTAGGGCTTTTAAGGGCCAACAAGCATGACAGTAGGAGTGTGGAAGGAGAGACAAAGCAAATTGTGATCAGCTGCAGAGGAATTGGGGTTATATGCTGCTGTTTCCTGGCCCCTGTTAAAAGTCGTGCTGCCGCGTTCTGGACTAACTGCAACCAGGAGAGAGCTTTTTGGCTAATGCCAGAATAAAGTGCATTGCAGTAGTCCAGGCGACTTGAAATAAAAGCATGCACGACTTGTTCAAAAAGGTTAAAAGATAAAAACGGCTTAACCTTTACTAAAAGACGAAGGTGATAAAAACACGATTTTAAAACGCCATTGACTTGTCTAGTTTAAAAACGCTGTCTATAGTGATGCCAAGGCTGATGACTTTGGGATAAAATAATTTTGCAATGGTCCCAAGTCAGTGAGGGCCGGAACAAAAACTGAAATTTCCGTTTTTCCCTCATTCATTATTAAAAAATTCTGGGCTAACCAAGCCTTGACGTCGCATAGACAGTTGAGAAGGGGTGTCAGCCAGCAGAGAACATAGTGAGTTCAGATAGCATAAGAACAAGTATATACATTAGAAATACATTTTATTATTTACATTAGATTATTCATATTTACAATCCGGGGAGATGGGATGTGGGAGGGTATTAGTAAAGGGTTGAAGTTGCCTGGAGGTGTTGTTTTAGAGCGGTTTTGAAGGAGGATAGAGATGCACTTATTTTAACATCTGTTGGGAGTGCATTCCACATTGATGTGGCATAGAAAGAGAATGAGTTTAGACGTTTGTTAGATCGGAATATGGGTTTAACGTGGTTTGTGGAGCTCCCCCTGGTGTTGTGATTATGGCGGTCATTTACATTAAGTAGTTCGACATGTACTTCGGTATCAGGGAGGTGTAGCGGATTTTATAGACTAGGCTCAATGCAAGTTGTTTTACTCTTTCCTCCACCCTGAGCCAGCCCACTTTGGAGAAGTGGGTTGGAGTGAGGTGTGATCTGGGGTGGAGGTCTTAAAGTATCCGGACTAGGTGCATGTCTTTGGAGGTGGGAGGAAGTCGGAGTACCTGGAGGGAACCCACGCAATCATGGGGAGAACATGCAAACTCCACACAGAAAGATCCCGAGCGCAGGAAAAACAAAGTGTTTAAAATAAGTCCAAAAAAAAAAAGGCTAAAACAAATGTTCAAGTTGGTTTTCACCAGTTTTTTTATTTACAAAGCCAAATAATTAAATCATTGGTAAGGGAAACGTGATTGTACAGTTGTGAATAGATCATTTTGAACTATACAAACATCCAGTAACACTCAGTACATTTGGTCAGCAGAAATTGACACAGGGATGAAATCTTGACAATTGGTGGCCTATTAATAGTGTTTAGGAATTATATCCATCAGTAGTTTTAATAACCTAGCTAACAGTCATCACCTTGTGTGTTCGCTTATTAACATCGCTGAAGACTAACTTAAATCTCAAGTTAAATGTAGTTGTGAAAGAGCAAAATGATGATTCCTAATGCTCTTACAATTAGAATAAAAGAGTGTGTCGGAAAATGAGGATTATCCAAAACCACATACGCTCATGATTAATAACCCAGAAAACACAAATATAATTTAAGGCAGCAGGCCTTTAATTCATCAATTTTTTTGTGATAAAGTGTGACTAAAACTTGAAGATGATCAATTGGGTTACCATCTTGGTTACAGAGAACAAGGGTACAAAAACAGCCTCAGCTTCAGTGATTTAATAAGTGCACCAAGTTTATGTGGCTGTTTTGATCACTGAGGTGTGACGGGGGACGCTTGGGCATATTCTTCACTTTGACACTAGGATGCCTTCTTCTCCATCCTGAAATGTTACAAAAACAGAATATGTGTCATTTCCTGTCACATGAGCTCATACATAAGTCTTTGATAATCCAGTATAGTATGCAGGGTTTCCCTTGAATCTGATCATGGCGCACAGCCACAGCAAAATTATAACCACTACCCCTTAAATAATTATTGATTTTACATTCAAAAAAATTATAGTAAGCCTCTAGGAGTCACACACAGTCTGACACTATTTTTAGTTTTTATTACCAATCTTATGCTAACCACTGGCCCAATTTCAACAGTGTTCCCTCACTGCACACATGTCCGTCTCTGTGCTTCCCCAGACACACAACAACACTTCCTCATTATTCGACAAATCGCTTAGTTGGGCTGGGCGATATATCGATATACGATATATATCGCGGGTTTGTCTCTGTGCGATATATAAAATGACTATGTCGTAATATTCGAGTAAACGATCTATTGCAGCTGCGGGCATTACACTCTACTCGCTCTATCCTGTGTCTTCTCACAGACAAGCAGGCGCACATTCATACGTCACTTACTGTCACGTCATACGTACACGCCCTCGCCCAGCGGAGAGGTAGCGGCGTGGCTAACATTAGCTGTGATGCTAGCGGGTTGTTGCGAGAGAAAGAAGATGCGACTCTGGTAACAAGTGAAGGAAGAATTAATTCCCAAGAAAAACAGCACGGGGCCCATCGTCTGGCGGTGGTTTGGCTTCAAGCGGGAATATGTCGAATAGACAACTTTAATTTGTCATGTGTGGGGCACAAGCGTTGCTACCAAAAGTAGCATTACTGCTAATATGTAGCATCATTTGAAAAGTCACCTGCTAATAACTTTAATGAATACAGTTTTGGTCAATTGACTTAGTTGTGATTTCCTTCTCTGCATGAAAGTTTAAAAGTAGCATATATTAGTGCAGTTTGAACAAGAATGTTTTAATGTAGACACATAGAATCATCATACTGCTGTGATAATATGCATCAAGTGTTCATTCAAGGCTAAGGCAAAATATCGTAATATATATCGTATATCACGATATGGCCTAAAAATATCGCGGTATTAAAAAAAGGCAATATCGCCCAGCCCTATCCCTTAGGCACGGATGGTGTGTGCGATCATGGGAACAATGAGCATCAAATCAATAACACACAAACATAAAACATTCCCACTAGTAGGTCTTTAAAAAAATAATTGTTATATATATATATATATATATATATATATATATATATATATATATATATATATATATATATATATTAAGAACAGGGTGTTGTGATGGCGTAAGCAATACGCACTGGAGAGGAGTTAGCATGTCTGCGATGTGAACGTCCTTTAATATATTGCAAATATACTTGGGACAACGTAAAGCAAAATGAGCAAATATTAAGAAGACAGCGGCAGATTTTATGGAGAAAAAGTCAAACTGGAGCATCAGTGCGAAGCATGTGACCTCACATCAAGGGACAGAAGTAGAGTCTCTAAACATGACTAGAGTCTATAATAACACCAAAAAAAGATGCTAGATTTGTTGATGGTGAATAAGTTACTAAAAGTCTCTAGACAATTGAAAAATGATCAACAAAAATACATTGTACAATAAGCAGCAACAATTAAAAAATGGAGCAAAAATACTAACTAATTTAAGACTTGTTTTTAAATCAATCAATCAATCAATCAATGTTCATTTATATAGCCCTAAATCACTATTGTCTCAAAGGGCTGCACAAGCCACAACACAAACCACTACGACATCCTCGGTAGGCCCACATAAGGGCATGGAAAACTCACACCCAGTGGGACGTCAGTGACAATGATGACCCAGTGGGACGTCGGTGACAATGAGGACTATGAGAACCTTGGAGAGGACCACATATGTGGGCAACCCCCCCTCTAGGGGTGTATGTTTACATTTTTTTTAGACTTAAAGAAAATCATATCATAGCAAATTATACAATGTCATGTGACCACACTTTAACCACACACCCACCACCACAGGTGTGTTGGCAATCTCGGGGAAACCCTGGTATGTACTAGAAATTCCCACAGCTGTATTACTTGCTGGCTAAGGTGAATTGTGTGACTGTTATTGCTTCTACTGCATAACTTTGGAATCTAGGTTGCTGAAAAAAGAAAAAAAAACACACTTACTTGTACTTTATGAGGCGGCCTGCCTGAATTAGCTGGGCGGACTCGTTGGTCACATGGCAAGCAAACAACAGCCAGTTGCGTGGCTGCACCTTGTAGGCAAAACGCATGAAGAGCAGCGAGTAGCAACACAGAGCTGAGAGGAGAGGAAAAAGAGCATACAAACAGGTAAAAGTTGATTACAGCATTGTAAAATGTGTCTGATATCCAACAAATCCCCCAGCTCTGTTACATGCCTGGTTGATGCAAGTCAATAATTAAGTACAGCTGCAAAATAAGGGGCCAGATAAAGTTTTGTGTGTCAGCACTTTGAGAAAGAAGATAGAAGACACTATTAAATTCAAGAAATAAGTAGTCGCAAAGTACAAAAGTTCCATCCGTGTGGCTCACGCTTATACTCCTCCCTCTCCCCTCAACCCCCTCTTTGACAACATGAGTCTTTGATAAAGGTAAAAGTGATATTGAATATTCATTTTTCCATGTATGTGTTTTTATTTTGGAGTGTCTGCAACCAATTAATTGGTTTTACAGTGGTACCTAAACTTAAGAGTGCCCCAACTTATGAGTGTTTTTCGACGCATTGTTATGCTTTAAAAGGGGAACTACGCTTGTTTTTTAATTAAAGTTAAAGTTAAAATACCAATGATTGTCACACACACACACTAGGTGTGGTGAAATTTGTCCTCTGCATTTGACCCATCCCTTGGGAAGAGAGGGGAGCAGTGGGCAGCAGCTGTGCCTCGCCCGGGAATCATTTATGGTGATTTAACCCCCAATTCCAACCCTTGATGCTGAGTGCCGAGCAGGGAGGCAATGGGTCCCATTTTTTTTTTATAGTCTTTGGTATGACTCGGCCGGGGTTTGAACTCCCAACCTACCGATCTCAGGGCAGACACTCTACCTACTAGGCCACTGAATAAGAATTGTGCCCATAGTTCACAATCGTTGTGAAAAACAACAACACAGGTTTTTTTTGCATCATAAATTGGTAATATTCGGCTTGTTCTACGCGATTAACAATGCAGCTAATGGGAAAACTCCCTTCTGCCTCTAAATCATTCTAAAAATGCATTCAAAGACTACCAAGAATACTTTTTTTTTTACATTCCGTAACCTGTATAATAAATGAGCTGCATTGTTATTGTAAGAGCAAACACTGAGGTACTGTTTTTCAAGCGTAGTAACAACACATCACCTTGCGACCGCATTAGCCGTAAGCTAGCTTCTTGCGCCAGCAGCTGAATGGCTTTGGAGTATGTAATACACAACACAAAGCGATAGGACACTAACCTGTACTGACTGAAAACATGAACAATCATTACAGTATCTGTAAAGTATTAAGCCACATTTCATGTTTCGTTTGTACACGGTTACCTCAAAAATGTATGTAGTTGCACGAACAAGCATAACGTGCTGCATGTATCATGGTCAATAATATAGCGATTATTTCGTTGGACATGTGTTTTTTTTGTCAAGCTGGCTGGGGATGTTTTTTTCCCCAATTGATTTTGGGTAAGCACTCCATTTCTGTCCTCATTTATAATGTCAAGTCATGCCGGTCCTGACTCTCTCAGCTTCCGTCTGCTCCAACGTTTCACCCTGTCTTTGTGCTTGCGAGGTTTCTATAACCAGTAGTTCATCCCCTGTATATTCAGCTTCAAAAAGACAAGGTTGTTAACCTAATTTCTCCAAAAATATACATCCTTGTCAAAGGTCACGATTAGTACGCAAATGCGTTTGTTTACGGACGAAGCTTGCCAGAAGTAGGGAATGCGTTGCTATGGGCAAAGAAAGAAATAAGAAATAAGTTCTGGTAATTTTTAAAATGACCTAAATCCTATAAATATTGTATATATTACATATTGTTATGAAAGTGTCTGTTACTACATTATATATACTGTATTTATATTATATATTATATATATATATATATATATATATATATATATATATATATATATATATATATACACTTGCAGCTAGTACATAAAACGTTAAAGGTGGGTTTAGAAGTTGTTTTTGGGTAATTTGAAGGCTACAATGGTGACTCATTATCTGCATCTTGCAAGTGTTTTTTTTAATCAATGGAATCCTTCAAAAATTTGTGCATCCCCTTCTCTAATAATAATTGCAAATGATAGGAAGCAAGCAAAATATTGAGTTACAAGCATATCTGTCATTTGTTGGTGTAGCAAATGTGACAGTGAACCCAGTAGCATTAGCAAGACATTGACATAATGTCTAGCTGTTCATCTTAGTAAATTTGAAGACAGTGCTCAGAAGAAAAGGTGGATAATACTCCTTGAATTGAAGAAAGAAATAATCAGAAACATAAGAGCGTGTTGCAAGCTACGTCACAGGACCAATTAAGCTCGGAGGTTCAGGCACTACTGTACATGGTTTCCTATGGGAAAAATCACCTTGGTTTCCATACGATTCGGCCTACATCGCACCTTTTAGAACTAGTGATACTCGGGGTAACCCGGTACTGTATATGCATCTTACCAAAGGTCATCCTTCCACTGATGATCTCAGGGCTCTTCTTCATATCTGCGATGGCAGCTATCGGGAGACCCCAGTTTGCAACTGGACCCCAGAAATGCTGTAAACACACACAACAAAAATCAGACAATAAGCAAAATATAGAATAATGATAACATCTTTGTAAAAAAGCAACAGAACGTATACATTTTAAGTCAAAGTAAAATCATTAAGAAGACTCACTGTACTAGTGAAGGTTTGTTCAATATCCAGCACCACATGTAAGACAAAACAGTGATACAAATAGGTCACATGTTAAAGAGGTCACATATAAAGTATGAGCCGTTTTAAGTAAGGCAGGATCAGTTTGAAAAATGGATTCACGGTTAACACCGCATGCATTTTATTTTCCCATTTAAAAAAATTTAAAAACGAACGAATGGTACGTTGTTGCATTTATTTTGGAACTGCTCAGTCATCGGTACATTTTGGTCAAGGATTTTTTTTTTTTTTTTCTGAAGTTTTCCAAAGCCCATTCTTATCTGACAGAGACTTAGCCCTGTTTGGATGTTCAGTGGACTCATTAACTCTTCCCCTCTACACCCAAACTGCACTCTTAATGGGTACAGTGCTGGCCAAGAAACTCATACTGGCAGAATGGAAGAAACCAACTCCTCCACCCTATCAAAATCGGCTTTGTGAACTTGTTTCAGATATATATTGTAACTGTTGCGACTAATAATTATAATTTGTTTTATTTCTCTAAAAACAGAATAAGTTAAGTTCACAAAAGGGAATTTAAATCAAAATGTATAAAAGTTCATAAGAAGGCTTTATTTAAGTTACTATGGTTAAAAATGTAATTTCATGCCTTTTTGTTGGGTTTGTGGGCATGTGTTTGTTTTGAAGTGTCTCGATTGGTCTGTGAACGGATATAAGGAAGCTACTTCCGGGTATGAGGAAAATCTGTTTGATGCAATGAGAAGGGATAAAGAGAGCGACTGATGGTTACAAGGACTAAAAAGTGTCACAAGAACTTTCAGCGTTTGGGCCACAAGAGCCAGAAGATCACAATTTCCTCCTAAAAGAAGCATGCAGGCCAACGAGGTATTTGTCATTTCTGTTTGTATTTTACTTCGGTAAATGTTTGAGCCACATGCTGTGCATGTTATTTTCACGTTTGTAACGTGCTTTATTTTATTAACAGTTTTCACGGTGAATTGAAGGGAAAGAAAGCCTTCAATAAATCAGTTCAAGAAAGCCATTGTGTCAGTGCTATGTGGAGGGAGTTACAGTGAAAACTCGAACTGTTCAACGACCGGTGGACAACGCTGAGACTGTCGGCAACATTAAAGAACCCGGGCAGCGCAGCGCAGCTGTGACGTCATCAGCACGGAGCAGAAGAGCCCCCCCCCCCACAGACAACATTCACACTCACATTCACAAACTAGGGCCAATTTAGTGTTGCCAATCAACCTATCCCGAGGTGCATGTCTTTGGAAGTGGGAGGAAGCCGGAGTACCCGGAGGGAACCCACGCATTCACGGGGAGAACATGCAAACTCCACACAGAAAGATCCCGAGCCTGGATTTGAACCCAGGACTGCAGGACCTTCGTATTGTGAGGCAGACGCACTAACCCCTCTGCCACCGTGAAGCCCTGCTAAGATGCCATTATCATCAAAAGAACCTTTGGATGAGTCATTGGTTAATTCCATTATCGGTGAAATCAAACGTCTTTCTACAGATGTCATGAGTGCTTATGAAGAGCTACGCCAAGTTTCAACTCCAGAACAGGAAACGCGACGAAAAGTTGACACATGTACACAGACATCCACTTTCATTCTCTCTGTAGCTACAAGCCGTCTGGATAGAAATATTCCAGAAGAGGAGCCAGAATGGCCAAAAGCTGGTTCTATATTTAACTCAACTTGTAAAAGCTCTGTCATGTCTATTTTGAAAGGCTACACAGTGCAAGAAAGCACCAAATCTTCCGTGGGTCGCCAAGAAGCTGCCGCTGAAGCTGCTGCAAGCCAAGCTGTTCTAAAAGTGCTACAAGAGCAAGAAAGAGAACAATTGGAATTAAATATTCTTGAAGAAAAAGCTAGAAAGAAGATAGCTGAACAAGAAGCAGCAGCCCGAAAGCGTCGCTTACATCGAGAAGAAGATGAAGTGAGGCGAAGAATACAGAGAGAAGAAGAGGAAGCTGAAATAAAAGCTCAATTAGAAGAAGAACATATAGCTCTACAAAGAACTCTAGAGGAAAAACGGAGAAAGATAAAGAAATTGGAGACAGTGAAAAGTCTTAATGCAGCAAATGCGAGAATGCTGATATATGATCAAAGGAGTGTCAAAGAAGAGCGGAGTGACAAGTTAGGAGATGATTTTAAAGAAGATGACCAAGTATCTGCACCCTCAAGTCATCTGTCTACACATAGGTCTTCCGTATCAAAAGTTAAGAAAACCTCCAATGACAGTACGGCAGAGCTCGTTAAGATGCTAGCAGGTGCTTTAAGTGTCAACAGAATCCCAATTCCTGAACCTCCAACATTCAGTGGGGATCCATTGAAATATAGTGACTGGAAACTATCTTTTCAAATTTTGATAGACCAGAAGAACATACAAGAGAATGAGAAGATATATTACCTACGAAGATACATAGGTGGTCAAGCCAAGAAAGCCCTTGATGGTTACTTCCTGCTCGGAACTGAATCTGCCTATACTGCTGCATGGGAGATTCTGGAGGAGCGATACGGAAACCCATTTACAATTGCAAAAGCATACAGAGACAAGCTTCAAGCGTGGCCTAAGATTGGTTCTAAGGATAGTCTGGAGCTCCGAGAGTTCACAGATTTTCTCCGCAGTTGTGAGGCTGCCATGGTTAACATCAAGGCATTGGAGATCCTGAATGACTGTAATGAAAACAGGAAGATCCTTTCTAAGTTACCAGATTGGCTGATCGCAGCTTGGAATCGAAAGGTTATGGAAATGGAACAAGAGAAAAAACAATTTCCCTCTTTCAGTCATTTTGTCAGATTTCTATCATGGGAAGCTAAAGTCGCCTGCAACCCTATCACTTCAGTGCAGTCACTGAAATCAAGTGATACGGACAAGCCAAGGTCTCAAAGATTACAAAGCTTTGGAGCAAAGACGTTGAACACGAGTTGTAATGAAAAGACACTGACAAGTTTCAATGAAAAGACGACAACCTCCAAAGAAAAGAATGTCATGACATGTATTTTCTGTGAAAGGAACAATCATACATTACATAAATGCAGGAAGTTCATGGAGAAAGCTGTGACGGACAGAGTCAAGTTCATCCAAGCTGAACGTTTATGCTTTGGTTGTCTTCAGTCTGGACACCGCTCAAAGAACTGCAGCAATAGGAGTGTTTGCGACACATGCGAAAAGAAGCATCCAACTTGTCTGCATGAGGAGCGAACCAAAGATGAGCAAAAGCCACCGTAAGCCAAGCCAAGTACAAGTCAAGAAAATCCTATTGAAATATTACCTCAAGCACCCCAAAACAAAGAAAGAACCAAAGAAGCTACTTCATGTAGAGTAATACTTCAAAAAGATAACATACAAACAGCTATTCAGGTGTACTGGAGAGGAGGCTACGTCGGTTAGTCGAACCTCGGATTCAGGAGGAACAGTGTGGTTTTCGTCCTGGTCGTGGAACTGTGGACCAGCTCTATACTCTCGGCAGGGTTCTTGAGGGTGCATGGGAGTTTGCCCAACCAGTCTACATGTGCTTTGTGGACTTGGACAAGGCATTCGACCGTGTCCCTCGGGAAGTCCTGTGGGGAGTGCTCAGAGAGTATGGGGTATCGGACTGTCTTATTGTGGCGGTCCGTTCCCTGTACGATCAGTGCCAGAGCTTGGTCCGCATTGCCGGCAGTAAGTCGAACAAATTTCCAGTGAGGGTTGGACTCCGCCAAGGCTGTCCTTTGTCACCGATTCTGTTCATAACTTTTATGGACAGAATTTCTAGGCGCAGTCAAGGCGTTGAGGGGTTCCGGTTTGGTAACCGCAGGATTAGGTCTCTGCTTTTTGCAGATGATGTGGTCCTGATGGCTTCATCTGACCGGGATCTTCAGCTCTCGCTGGATCGTTTCGCAGCCGAGTGTGAAGTGACCGGAATGAGAATCAGCACCTCCAAGTCCGAGTCCATGGTTCTCGCCCGGAAAAGGGTGGAGTGCCATCTCCGGGTTGGGGAGGAGACCCTGCCCCAAGTGGAGGAGTTCAAGTACCTAGGAGTCTTGTTCACGAGTGAGGGAAGAGTGGATCGTGAGATCGACAGGCGGATCGGTGCGGCGTCTTCAGTAATGCGGACGTTGTACCGGTCCGTTGTGGTGAAGAAGGAGCTGAGCCGGAAGGTAAAGCTCTCAATTTACCGGTCGATCTACGTTCCCATCCTCACCTATGGTCATGAGCTTTGGGTCATGACCGAAAGGATAAGATCACGGGTACAAGCGGCCGAAATGAGTTTCCTCCGCCGTGTGGCGGGGCTCTCCCTTAGAGATAGGGTGAGAAGCTCTGCCATCCGGGAGGAACTCAAAGTAAAGCCGCTGCTCCTTCACATCGAGAGGAGCCAGATGAGGTGGTTCGGGCATCTGGTCAGGATGCCACCCGAACGCCTCCCTAGGGAGGTGTTTAGGGCACGTCCAACCGGTAGGAGGCCACGGGGAAGACCCAGGACACGTTGGGAAGACTATGTCTCCCGGCTGGCCTGGGAACGCCTCGGGATCCCCCGGGAAGAGCTAGACGAAGTGGCTGGGGAGAGGGAAGTCTGGGTTTCCCTGCTTAGGCTGTTGCCCCCGCGACCCGACCTCGGATAAGCGGAAGATGATGGATGGAAACAGCTGCAATAATCCCAGTCTGGCTTTCATCCACAACTCAACCAACCCAAGAGGTCCTTGTGTATGTTCTGTTGGATTCTCAAAGTGATACAACTTTTGTTCTGAGTGAAGTAGCAGATGCATTGGAAGTGGACAAAGAGCAAGTCAAGCTAAAGCTTTCTACTATGACCTCAAGAATTACTGTAGTAAGCTCCCAAAAAGTAACCAACCCGCAATTAAGAGGCTTTTATTCAGGTGAGAAGATTGCCTTACCACCAGTCTACACACGTGAGTTCATTCCGGCGAACAGAACTCATATACCTACAGGCGAAACCGCAAAAGCATGGTCCCATCTAGAGCATCTCCAAGATGAGATACCACCTCTGCAAGACTGCGGAGTAGGTTTGCTCATCGGGTACAATTGCTCACAAGCCTTACTTCCCAGGGAAGTCGTGTCTGGCAAAGAAAACCAGCCCTACGCCCAGCATACAGACCTTGGATGGAGTATTATTGGTAACCAGAATCCCTACGTAGACTACGGCGATGTCATCAGAGACAGCCATCGCATTGTAGTGAGACAAGTGACACCAGGTTTGAAGCCTAATGTCAACCTCACGGGACCAAAGTTTCTCTGGCAAACGCAACTACCCAAAAGAGAGTGCACGGTGGGAGAAATCAAGGAAGATGATCCTGAACTCCGCAAAGCTGTCGTGTGTAACACCAATGCAGAAGAAGATAGATCATTGCTGAATCGCCTGGAGAAATTCTCTGATTGGTCAAGAGTGGTAAGAGCAATTGCCAGATTGAAACGATGTGGAAAAGAACACAAAGGTGTGAAACAAAGAACTAATGAAAGTACAAGTCTGGAAGAAAGAAAAGAAGCAGAACTTGCTATTATCAAGTTAGTTCAAGCAGAAGTATTCTCAGATGAGATAAAGAGCTTGGAACTTAAGAAAACAGTTTTCAAGACTAAAGACAGTAAGCTGTGCAAGTTAAATCCATTCTTGGATAAAAAAGGCATCTTAAGAGTGGGAGGCCGCTTGAGTCAAGCCGCATTGCATCCACACGTAAAGCATCCGGCAATACTCCCAAAGAGCAGCCATATCACAGCCTTGCTTATTAAGCACTTCCACAAGAAGGTGCATCATCAAGGACGTGGAATGACGATGAACGAAATGCGAGCCAATGGATGGTGGGTCCTAGGATGCAGCAGTGCCGTCTCGTCACACATTTTCAAATGTGTCAAGTGTCGAAAGTACAGAAGGAGTACTGAAGAACAGAGAATGGGTGACTTACCTGAAGATAGAACAGAGACTACTCCACCTTTCACTTACACCGGCATAGACTGCTTCGGTCCGATCTATGTTAAAGATGGAAGGAAGGACATGAAAAGATATGGTCTCTTACTTACGTGTCTATGCTCAAGAGCCATACACATTGAAGTCGTTGATGATATGACAACTGATGCATTTATCAACGCTTTAAGAACATTCATTGCCATAAGAGGAAATGTTCGTCAGCCAAGATGCGACCAAGGCACCAATTTTGTTGGTGCAAAGAGAGAGTTTTCTGAACTTATGACAGGAATGGATCAAGAAAGAGTGAAGGCTCTCGGATGCGAGTTCCTTATGAACACTCCAGCGGCTAGTCACATGGGCGGCATATGGGAGAGGCAAATTAGAACAATGAGAAGTGTTCTTATGGCTGTTCTCGACCAGTCGGCGCGAAGGCTCGACAGTACCTTACTACGAACAGTTCTGTATGAGGTCATGGCCATCATTAACAGTAGACCACTTACTGCTGAACACTTAAATGACCCATCCGGACCAGAACCTTTAACCCCAAACCATATACTCACAATGAAGTCAACAATTATACTGCCCCCACCTGGAGAATTCGTCAGAGAAGATCTGTACCTTAAGAAGAGGTGGCGTCGAGTCCAGTATTTGGCCAATGAGTTTTGGACCCGTTGGAAAAGGGAATATCTTTTGAATCTACAATCAAGGCAAAAGTGGCACAAGAACAGAAGGAACTTGAAGGTCAATGACATCGTCCTTCTGAAAGACGACCTGGCACCACGCAACGAATGGAAGCTGGCCAGAATCACCGATGTCTACCCAGGGTCAGATGGTAGGGTGAGGAAACTAAAACTGATGGTTAGTGAAACCACATTTGATAAAAAGGGAAAGCTCACAACTAAAACCGGGTTTCTTGACAGACCTGTACAGAAGGTGGTTATTCTGCTTGAAGCAGAGTGAGTTTAAATTTCATGTGTTTGCTTGAGTGCACTTTCATTGTAAATGTACAAGAACAGAAGAAATTTATTTTGAAGTTAAAAATGTTTAAAAGAAATCCCACATTAAGGTTTGTGTGATTTGGTGGGAGTGTAACTGTTGCGACTAATAATTATAATTTGTTTTATTTCTCTAAAAACAGAATAAGTTAAGTTCACAAAAGGGAATTCAAATCAAAATGTATAAAAGTTCATAAGAAGGCTTTATTTAAGTTACTGTGGTTAAAAATGTAATTTCATGCCTTTTTGTTGGGTTTGTGGGCATGTGTTTGTTTTGAAGTGTCTCGATTGGTCTGTGAACGGATATAAGGAAGCTACTTCCGGGTATGAGGAAAATCTGTTTGATGCAATGAGAAGGGATAAAGAGAGCGACTGATGGTTACAAGGACTAAAAAGTGTCACAAGAACTTTCAGCGTTTGGGCCACAAGAGCCAGAAGATCACAATTTCCTCCTAAAAGAAGCATGCAGGCCAACGAGGTATTTGTCATTTCTGTTTGTATTTTACTTCGGTAAATGTTTGAGCCACATGCTGTGCATGTTATTTTTACGTTTGTAACGTGCTTTATTTTATTAACAGTTTTCACGGTGAATTGAAGGGAAAGAAAGCCTTCAATAAATCAGTTCAAGAAAGCCATTGTGTCAGTGCTATGTGGAGGGAGTTACATATATGGAGAAACTGCGATACAACGGACAATCCACGCAAATAAAATGGGAGGACCCCTGGGGCCCTGTGATGAAATATCTTGACTGCAAAAGTCAATAAACTGGTTTGGTTAGATGGTTTAAGTATGCATTTTTGTTATTATTATTATCTTTTTTTAATTAATATTTATTTTTTGTTATTATTATTTTAATTTATTTTAATTTTGGATTTTCTGTAGTTCATGTAAGCATCTCTCAATGGGTGTGTGTGGGGGTGGGGGGTTGTTTTGTTTGGTTTTGCCAGATTTCGCAATACTTTGTGCGAGATCTTGCAATACTTTTTGCAAGATCTCACAGTATTTTGCCCGAGATCTTGCAATACTTTGTGCGAGATCTTGCAATACTTTGTGCGAGATCTTGCAATACTTTGTGCGAGATCTCGCAAAAGGTTTTTTTCCTATGTCAGTGAACTGGAAGTAAAACAGACACAACGATGGAGAAGCGGGAGAATGCGGGAGCCTACCCATCATCTGTGCTCTGTTGTGGGACCAGAACACGATTTGATGTTGTTATATTTTAGACCAATACTAAAATAGAAATCAATAAACTTCTCCCACGGATGATGGGTAGGCTCCTCTATCACCTGCTCGTATTAAAGAAAGGTGTCTTGGTTCCTCCTCGCATAACCAACTTTTTCAAGTCTTTGCAAATTGCCAGGTTTTTTTTCCGTCAGAGACACTTTAAAATAATCCCAAACCATGTCATTAGTCAGTCACCGAGCAAGCTCGCTTGTTAACCACGCACTCGTTGTTGTTATGCTACGCTCGCCGCGGTTTGATGAGGTCATCAAGCGTCGCCAGTAAACCTCTCATGCTGCAGTCGTCAATCCTGTTTTGTGTGTGGGAGACGGGAGAGGGGAGGGGCTGCTGACTGGGAGACGCATCTGCTTTGTACTTCCCCCTATGTCCGTGTTTTATCGGATATGTTCCGATATATCGGACATCTCAAATTTTTTCCTTTCCATGTTTCTTGCTTTGTGTTTTGTTTTTTTTCTCTGTTTGTAATATGATTTGGGTAGAGTTATTTTTGGCAAATAATTAATAAAAATATAAATTAAAAACAATCCCACTCTGTTCAAAAACAAACGGCAGGTTGTGTAATATATCTGAAATAAGGCCGTCTATCTATCTGTGTTAGCCCTGCGATGAGCTGGCGACTTGTCCAGGGTGTAACCCATCTTCCGCCCGAATGTAGCTGAGATAGGCGCCAGCGCCCCCCACGGCCCCAAAAGGGAATAAGCTGTAGAAAATGGATGGATGGATGGTTCATGTAGAGCAGTGGTTCTCAAATGGGGGTCACCGTACCCCTGGGGTTACTTGAAGGTATGCCAAAGAGTACGTGAGATTTTAACAAAATATTTAAAAAATAGCAACAATTCAAAATCCTTTTATAAATATATTTATTTTATAATACTTCAACAAAATATTAACGTAAGATCATAAACTGAAAAGAAAAGCAACAATTCAATATCAAGTGTTGACAGTGTAGTGGAATTTCTGACCTTTATACCATATTTTGTGTCTGTTTTAGTCCAAAAAGAAAGTATATCTAAAAGCCTCTGAATCGCTGGAAGAGCATATGTGGGGGAAAGTTGAATTTGTGGTCGCTTTAACCATTCTACAAAATGTTTTGATTGTTTGTTATGACTAAGGGATCCACGGTTGTTGTGGAGCAAGCAGTTGCAAAACAACGAGACCTTGACACATGAGGGAAACATATAAAAAGCCAGTTGACCAATATTTGATATGATTTGCATGATTTTGCATGATTCTGGATCCTTCGGATGATGCTGTCTGTTTGCATTGGCAATTCAATCCAACTTGTACTTTTGACTATGGGTAAATAAAACTTTTGTAATAAAACCACTTTGTTTGCTGTTTAAGCTTCGGGCCAATCCACAACAACAGCTAGATTTTTTTGTGGACATGTTCTATAAATATTGATCTAACATTTATTTTATTGTGAAGAAATGTTTAGAATTAAGTTCATGAATCCAAATGGATCTCTATTACAATCCCCAAAGAGGGCACTTTAAGTTGATGATTACTTCTATGTGTAGAAATCTTTATTTATAATTGAATCACTTGTTTATTTTTCAACAAGTTTTTAGTTATTTTTGTATCTTTTTTTTCCCAAATAGTTCAAGAAAGACCACTACAAATGAGCAATATTTTGCACTGTTATACAATTTAATAAATCCTAAACTGATGACATAGTGCTGTATTTTACTTCGTTATCTCTTTTTATCAACCAAAAATGCTTTGCTCTGATTAGGGGGTATTTGAATTACAAAAAATGTTCACAGGGGGTACATCACTGAAAAAAGGTTGAGAACCACTGATGTAGGGCATTTGGAGCACAATCATATTATTTGCAGATTTTCACAACATTTGAACAAGCAACAAAAAACATTTTTATTGCATTCAGCACGATTATAAATGTTCAGGGTAGAGTTATTTAGTTATTGTTGAAAAGGTTGTTGCTCTGTATTTACAGTGCAATGTCTAACTGGCTGGACAAGACGACCCAGTATGTAAACCTACAGTATAGAACTCCATAACGTCAGTGTCCTTGGAAGCCAAATGTAACACCGAGTTTACTGAAGTCACAGGAAATAATTCACAAAATGGATAGTAAAAAGAAGTATTAGTGAAACATTTGTGAGCTTTAAAGCATGTCACACTTGAACCACATACAAATAGCTAGCAGGCTACATTTAACATGTTTGCTCATAGCGGCTTTATGTTACTTACCTCGTCAAATAATCCCTGAAATCTTTGCTCTTTAGGTGGTCTATAGCTTTCCGTGCAATTGTCCCGGCCATAGTTAAACGCTTGGCTAGGATCTATTTTGACCTAGAGATGTTGAAATTGGTGGTGAAGGGCGACGAACTGACAGCTCAAAGGACGACCGGTCAAATTCCCAACACAAAATGCACTTTACGATACTGTCGCAAAAGGTCACCCAGACGTTGCCAGACGTACGATTATCATCGTATTTGTGCGATAAAAACTAATTTCACGCTCTATTCGAGCAATAATTCTACACATTAAATTATGTACAAATAATTGGCCTTTGTCTTTTAGCCAACACGAACAGGATACATCTTGCACTGCGCCTGATGTGTTTCTACATCCAGGTGGGGGCGCTGTTCTGCCGGCAGTAGCTTTTTTTTTTCTTTTTTTTTTCTTCTTTTTTTTTTACCAACGCAGCGTTTTGTTTTAAGGTAGAACTGCATGTAAAATCCATGCTATACACCAGGGTTCACCAACCTTTTTGAAACCAAGAGCTACTTCTTGGGTACTGATTAATGCGAAGGGCTACCAGTTTGATACACGCTTAAATAAATTGCCAGAAATAGCCAGTTTGCTCAATTTACCTTTAATAAATAAATCTATATATATATTTAAAAAAAAAAAAAAGGTATTTCTGTCTGTCATTCCGTCGTACATTTTTTTTACTTTTACGGAAGGTTTTTTGTAGAGAATAAATGAAGAAAAAAACACTTAATTGAACGGTTTAAAAGAGAGTAAAACACGAAAAAATATGAAAACTAAATTTTGAAACATAGTTTATCTTCAATTTCGACTCTTTAAAATTCAAATTTCAACCGAAAAAAAATGAAGAGAAAAACCAGCAAATTCAAATCTTTTTCATAAAAATAAAAACAGAAGTAATGGAACATTATTAGTATTTTTTTCCTGATTAAGATTAATTTTAGAATTTTGATTAAATGTTTTAAATAGGTTCAAATCCAATCTGCACTTTGTTAGAAAATATAACAAATTGGACCATGCTATATTTCTAACAGAGACAAATCATTATTTCTTGTAGATTTTACATAACAAAAATTTGAAAAGAAATTCAAAAGACTTTGAAATAAGATTTAAATTTGATTCTACGGATTTTCTAGATTTACCAGAATATTTTTATTTTATTTTAATCATAATAAGTTTGAAGAAATCTTTCACAAATATTATTCGTCAAAAAAACAGAAGCTAAAATAAAGAATTTAATTAAAATGTATTTATTATTCTTTGCAATAAAAAAAATACTTGAACATTGATTTAAATTGTCAGGAAAGAAGAGGAAGGAATTTAAAAGGTAAAAAGGTATATATGTTTAAAAATCCTAAAACAATTTTTAAGGTTATATTTTTTCTCTAAAATTGTCTTTTTGAAAGTTATAAGAAGCAAAGTGAATAAAATAAATGAATGCATTAAAACAAATGAAGACCAAGTCTTTAAAATATTTTCTTGGATTTTCAAATTCTATTTGAGTTTTGTCTCTCCTAGAATTAAAAAGGTCAAGCAAAGCAAGACCAGCTTGCTAGTAAATAAATAAAAATTTAAAAAAAGAAGCAGCCCACTGGTAAGTGCTGCTATTTGAGCTATTTTTAGAACAGGCCAGCGGGTGACTCATCTGGTCCTTACAGGCAACCTGGTGACCCCTGCTATACACCGTCCGCAGTAATACTGTATCGTCAAAAGCAACAACAAATCAAATGTATACGACAATTATCCCCAATACTATATACTTTTACAACACTGAATTGGCCCTAGTGTGTGAATGTGAGTGTGAATGTTGTCTGTCTATCTGTGTTGGCCCTGCGATGAGGTGGCGACTTGTCCAGGGTGTACATTGCCTTCCGCCAGATTGTAGCTGGGATAGGCTCCAGTAACCCCCCCCCCCACCCCCCACCCCCACCCCCCCTGCAACCCGGAAGGGAATAAGCTGTAGGCAATGGATGGATTAGATACTCTTAAAGGGGACCTATGATGATTTTCCACGTTTCTAACTTGTTGTTAAAATGCTGGATATTTCTGTTAAACAATGCCAACGTGTCAAACAATAAAGTTCATGCATTTTGGAATGAGCTTGCACGCAGTTTTGGAAGTCTCTAAGGTGTCAAAGTCATTTTAGATCGGGGCCATGGAGAACAAGCTACTCCCAAGTGGGCCGGACTGGTAAAATCACGGCACGATAACTCAAAAATAAAGACGACTTCAGCTGGTTTTCTTTGTTTGAAAATAGAACAAGCACATTCTGAGCTTGTACAAAAAACATAATGTTGTTCGTTGTTTTTTTTTTTTACACTAACGTGTTGCGGTTAATAGGATTCTACCTCTTTTTGTCATTATCTATACTTTCTGAATAAATTATCGACATCTCTGCGCTGCTGACCCGTCTCCGCTCGGGATGGTCTCGTGCTGGCCTCGTGCTGGCCCTACTATGAACTGGACTCTCACTATTATGTTAGATCCACTACGGACTGGACTCTCACTATTATGTTGGATCCACTATGGACTGGACTTTCACAATATTATGCTCGACATCCATTGCATCCGGTCTCCCCTAAAGGGGGGGGGGGGGGGGGGTCACCCACATCTGCAGTCCTCTCCAAGGTGTTTTATAGTCATATAGTCATTCACAATGACATCTCACTGGGTTGTGAGTTTTTCCTTGCCCTTATGTGGGATCCGAACCGAGGATGCATTGTGGCTTGTGCAGCCCTTTGAGACACTTGTAATTTAGGGCTGTATAAATAAACATTGATTGATTGATTGATTGATGTGATAATGTTTATCAGTCAACTCATGGGTGTTCATTTTCAATGCATCCAAAAAAAAGTTATGTAAAATCAAATTTTCAGATGTACTAACATCATGTGGTTTATTTTTTTTTTACATATATAGCATAATTTACATAGATACAAAAAATTGCTATTGCGACATCTACTGGACACATTTTCAACAGCAGTTTCTTTCATTGAAAAATGTTGACTTATTTTATACTTAGCAAACTCATCTGTTCGCGAGTCTGATGCGGCCCGCAGGCCTTACGTTTGGCACCCCTGTATTTTGCAGCTTTTTTAAACCAGTGTATACAATGGGAGTCATGATGTGGAGCATGAACGGGCATTTCTGGTACTTGCTGTCTCCCACTCTGCTCCAGGCTGTGAGACTGGTTTTGCTGCTGGCCCCAGTCTTCCCTGTTAGTCCTTAATGTGTCATGCCATCCCATTCGCTCTGATGACATCCATCTTCTTCCGCTTATCCGAGGTCGGGTCGCGGGGGCAGCAGCCTAAGCAGGGAAGCCCAGACTCTCCTCTCCCCAGCCACTTTGTCCAGCTCTTCCCAACGTGTCCTGGGTCTTCCCCGTGGCCTCCTACCGGTCGGACGTGCCCTAAACACCTCCCTAGGGAGGCATTTGGGTGGCATCCTGACCAGATGCCCGAACCACCTGATCTGGCTTCTCTCGATGTGGAGGAGCAGAGGCTTTACTTTGAGTTCCTCCCGGATGGCAGAGCTTCTCACCCTATCTCTAAGGGAGAGCCCCGCCACCCGGCGGAGGAAACTGATTTCGGCCGCTTGTACCCGTGATCTTGTCCTTTCGGTCATAACCCAAAGCTCATGACCATAGGTGAGGATGGGAATGTAGATCAACCGGTAAATTTAGAGCTTTGTGAAGTGAAGTGAAGTGAATTATATTTATATAGTGCTTTTCTCAAGTGACTCAAAGCGCTTTACATAGTGACACCCAATATCTAAGTTACATTTAAACCAGTGTGGGTGGCACTGGGAGCAGGTGGGTAAAGTGTCTTGCCCAAGGACACAACGGCAGTAACTAGGATGGCACAAGCGGGAATCAAACCTGCAACCCTCAAGTTGCTGGCACGGCCACTCTACCAACCGAGCTATGCCGCCTTTGCCTTCCGGCTCAGCTCCTTCTTCACCACAACAGATCGATACAGCGTCCGTATTACTGAAGATGCTGCACCGATCTGCTTGTCGATCTCACGATCCACTCTTTCCTCACTCGTGAACAAGACTCCAAAGTACTTGAACTCCTCCACTTGGGGCACTCCACCCTTTTCCGGGTGAGAACCATGGACTCGGACTTGGAGGTGCTGATTCTCATCCCAGTCGCTTCGTACTCGGCTGTTAACCAATCAAGTGAGAGCTACAGATCCTGGCCAGATGGAGCCATCAGAACCACATCATCTGCAAAATGTATAGAGACCTAATCCTGCAGCCACCAAACCAGATACCCTCAACGCCTCGACTGCGCCTAGAAATTCTGTCCATAAAAGTTATAAACAGAATCGGGGACAGAATCCGCTCTGACGTATATTTAAAAATATATAAGGTCTTTATTTGTTCACAACATTTTACATAGGACTGTTTGATATGATAGACTTTTAGAAAATTGGTTTCGCTGCTTAACTCCGATGATACAAGACGATACATTGTCACGTTTCTACTTGGTTTGAGAGACCTTAAAATAATATAAAATAAAGTATTATTTCTAACCATAGGATGTGTACAATAAAGCCAAATTGTATTTGTGACTGGTGACTCTATGTTTATGAATGTTATATTATTTTCGACTGTCTCTGGACAAAAAAATAGCGGTGCTGTTCATCTTCAAGATATATATTTAACATGTACATTTTCAAAAGACACATTCTGATACTTTCGGAGAGGTTGGGAGTGGACGGGTTCAGTCTCTCTAAATGGAACGCCTCCAAAAAGGAAACACTTGCAGACACACACCTAAAGTAGGTGATAAAAATTAATCTGGAGCAAAATTTACATCGAAGTATATCTAATTTATATTATCTAAGCCAGGGGTGTCAAAGTCAGGGCCCGTGGGCCGGATGTGGCCCGCAAATTAATTATCGATGGCCCCCGGGATGATATTTGATTAGTATTAAAACCGGCCCGCAGGCCACAGCCGCCTGCTGCTGTTTTGCACGCACCAATACTCCATTAGTGTTGACGCTAGGGATTTTCTAAATGGGGTCCAAGGGACCCCGTCAGGACATGAAAATGGGGTGCCGCAGTAAATTTTGGGGTCCTACTTCTTTGTAAGTGTTTTGAAAACAAATGATCAATGTACGCATTATTCTGTTATATCTCACTTTCCACAGGTATATTGTGTTTTGCAAAAAGGTTACCATAGGCATTACGTAATTCATTAAAAATAATAATACAAAAGTAAACAATCTTTTATGCCTATGTAAATGTATTCAGTTATAAACATTCATTCAGTTTCTTCTTTCCTTCATGGATATTCTATTCTATTCTATTCTATATAAACTTTACCACTGTCTGTATTTCTGATTATATTTTTATTGCAGTATTTTCAGAATGTGTTTGTTCTATTTTTGGCCAAAGTAAGATAAAAAAAATTATCCGAAGTTTTCCTTATTTTTTAGTTTTAATAACATGATTTTAATAGTCCGGCCTGCATGTGCACAGATTTCCCTCCATGCGGACCCTGAGCTAAGATGAGTTTGACACCCCTGATCTAGACACTATCGCTCAGCCGTGGGCCTCAGTTTTAATACACTTTTACAGAACTTGTGGCAGTAACGACAGTGCTAAACAAGCAGAAGTCTGAAGCTAAAATCATAGAGAAGTTTCTTTAGCGGAGAAAATACGACTAAGGTGGAGAAAATGTATCACAATTTGCGACTTGATAATTAGTTATGAAACATATTTTTTGTCAGTTATTTGAGTCCTTTCTTGCAATATATTTGGTTACTTATTTTTTTGAATCAGCTTAATCTAAGCCTATGGTTTGGGTTCAATAAATACTTTTTGTGACGAACAAACGTGGTTCATACTTTTTGACAATGTTATAACCTGAGTAGGATATTGGATACGATTAAAATCAAGAGTAAGATTACTAAGTCAGTGTTTGTTATATTTGAGCGTGTCCCATGCTCCACTGTAGTGAAAAAGATGGGCTCCAAGGTCAAAAAGCTTAAGAGATCTGGAGGGATCTAGACAACAAGGAAGTGTGTTGAATGCAGATTAGAATCATGATAGGTCCCCTCTAGCCTTCAGGTACGACAATTTCCCATCCGGCAACAATGCCAGTAATGTAAACTGAGCTGCATTGGTATAAATGTTAAGTACATGTTATTACCAAGGGCTGACGATAGTGTAAGAGCACATCCAATAGAATTGGGCGCAAGTGACTTCTCTGGCAAACCAATTGAAAGGGAAAATGTGCAGGCACTTCATTTGTACGTAAAACATTTCAACAGCCATGCTAAACTAAACCCGGATATCTTTTCATTTTTACTAATGCTTTACTATCACTGAAAATAAAGCCAATATTGCAGCAGAAATAAGACTAAACAAAACACTTTTCCCCAATTCCTTACATTTATTAAGAATGTAAAAATAATAGCAGTTATGTTGCCTTTCAAAATGGAACATTTTCAAACCGGGAGCGCAGATTTAAAGCAACAGGCATATTGATCAAGTATCCGGTAGCTTGAACACTAATCCAAAAAGGTTGTCATAACAGGAAAGAAGGGAGTATGTATGGATATTGGTATCAAAATATGAATTATATGTTTCAAGCTTAAAGGATGTGGATCAACACTCCTGTCATATGCAATCTGCAGGCAAGCAACCAAACTATCAGTTAGAATGTAAAAAGAAACGCTAGAAGAGGAAAGACGACAAGCGAACAATAATAGAGCTCTTCTTCAGTCCTTCCTCAGTGCGATAGTCTCCTCAGTGATTCCCTCCTTTGTGACCATGCAGATCATAAGGGCATCTCCGGTGTAAACATCTCTTTCTGCAGCCGAGATGAAAACATCTTTGACAAGCTGAACTGCCTTCTCACGGGTCAGAGCAACATGTGTCACGCCCTCCATGTTCTTGAAGCCAATCTAGGAAAAGAAAAAGTGTGTGAAACAATGTGAAGAACGAGAAATAACAAGATGTGTGTGTTGTATACTTGGTTGTCTAGTAGTGGTTGCAGCATGGCACTTGCAGAACCTCCAGCCTTGTAGGTGTCTCTCTGGTAAGATCCCACTGGGTCGAAGCTGTACACTGCTCCCTTACCTACAGCATTACAAAAAAAAACTTATTTAGAACATTAATAAGTGTTAGAGCCTTTTCGGACATATTTACACATTTTTTATGTTTACATATCATGCTTTGTTTAAAGTACATTTGATTATAGAGCAATAGCTTACATAACTGTATATTTGGTATTTTGCTACCAGCGCCCCCCACGACCCCGAAAGGGAATAAGCGGTAGAAAATGGATGGATGGATGTTGATCCATCCATCCATCCATCCATCATCTTCCGCTTATCCGAGGTCGGGTCGCGGGGGCAGCAGCCTAAGCAGGGAAATCCAGACTTCCCTATCTCCAGCCACTTCGTCTAGCTCTTCCCGGGGGATCCCGAGGCGTTCCCAGGCCAGCCGGGAGACAGTCTTCCCAACGTGTCCTGGGTCTTCCCCGTGGCCTCCTACCAGCTGGACGTGCCCTAAACACATCCCTAGGGAGGCGTTCGGGTGGCATCCTGACCAGATGTCCGAACCACCTCATCTGGCTCCTCTCGATGTGGAGGAGCAGCGGCTTTACGTTGAGCTCCTCCCGGATGGCAGAGCTTCTCACCCTATCTCTAAGGGAGAGCCCCGCCACCCGGCGGAGGAAACTCATTTCGGCCGCTTGTACCCGTGATCTTATCCTTTCGGTCATGACCCAAAGCTCATGACCATAGGTGAGGATGGGAACGTAGATTGACCGGTAAATTGAGAGCTTTGCCTTCCGGCTCAGCTGCTTCTTCACCACAAGGATGGATACAACGTCCGCATTACTGAAGACGCCGCACCGATCCGCCTGTCGATCTCACGATCCACTCTTCCCCCACTCGTGAACAAGACTCCTAGGTACTTGAACTCCTCCACTTGGGGCAGGGTCTCCTCCCCAACCCGGAGATGGCACTCCACCCTTCTCCGGGCGAGAACCAGGGACTCGGACTTGGAGGTGCTGATTCTCATTCCGGTCGCTTCACACTTGGCTGCGAACCGATCCAGTGAGAGCTGAAGATCCCGGCCAGATGAAGCCATCAGGACTACATCATCTGCAAAAAGCACAGACCTAATCCCGTGGCCACCAAACCGGATCCCCCTCAACGCCGTGGTTGCGCCGAGAAATTATGTCCATAAAAGTTATGAACAGAATCGGTGACAAAGGACAGCCTTGGCGGAGTCCAACCCTCACTGGAAACTTGTCCGACTTACTGCCAGCAATGCGGACCAAGCTCTGACACTGATCATACAGGGAGCGGACTGCCACAATAAGACAGTCCGGTACCCCATACTCTCTGAGCACTCCCCACAGGACTTCCCGAGGGACACGGTCGAATGCCTTCTCCAAGTCCACAAAGCACATGTAGACTGGTTGGGCAAACTCCCATGCACCCTCAAAAACCCTGCCGAGAGTATAGAGCTGGTCCACAGTTCCACGACCAGGACGAAAACCACACTGTTCCTTCTGAATCCGAGGTTCGACTATCCGGCGAAGCCTCCTCTCCAGTACACCTGAATAAACCTTACCGGGAAGGCTGAGGAGTGTGATCCCACGATAGTTGGAACACACCCTCCGGTCCCCCTTCTTAAAGAGAGGGACCACCACCCCGGTCTGCCAATCCAGAGGTACCGCCCCCGATGCCCACGCGATGCTGCAGAGTCTTGTCAACCAAGACAGCCCCACAGCATCCAGAGCCTTAAGGAACTCCGGGCGGATCTCATCCACCCCCGGGGCCTTGCCGCCGAGGAGCTTTTTAACTACCTCAGCGACCTCAGCCCCAGAAATAGGAGAGTCCACCACAGATTCCCCAGGCACTGCTTCCTCAAAGGAAGACATGTTGGTGGGATTGAGGAGGTCTTCGAAGTATTCCCTCCACCGATCCACAACATCCGCAGTCGAAGTCAGCAGAACACCATCCGCACCATACACGGTGTTGATAGTGCACTGCTTCCCCTTCCTGAGGCGGCGTATGGTGGTCCAGAATCGCTTCGAAGCCGTCCGGAAGTCGTTTTCCATGGCTTCCCCGAACTCTTCCCATGTCCGAGTTTTTGCCTCCGCGACCGCTAAAGCTGCACACCGCTTGGCCCGTCGGTACCCGTCCACTGCCTCCGGAGTCCTATGAGCCAAAAGAACCCGATAGGACTCCTTCTTCAGCTTGACGGCATCCCTCACTGGTGGTGTCCACCAACGGGTTCTGGGATTACCGCCACGACAGGCACCAACTACCTTGCGGCCACAGCTCCAATCAGCCGCCTCGACAATAGAGGTTCGGAACATGGTCCACTCGGACTCAATGTCCCGCACCTCCCTCGTGACATGATCAAAGTTCTCCCGTAGGTGTGAATTGAAACTCTCTCTGACAGGAGACTCTGCCAGACGTTCCCAGCAGACCCTCAAAATGCGTTTGGGCCTCCCAGGTCTGTCCGGCATCCTCCCCCACCATCGCAGCCAACTCACCACCAAGTGGTGATCGGTAGAAAGCTCCGCCCCTCTCTTCACCCGAGTGTTCAAAACATAAGGCCGCAAATCCGATGACACAACTACAAAGTCGATCATGGAACTGCGGCCTAGGGTGTCCTGGTGCCAAGTGCACATATGGACACCCTTATGTTTGAACATGGTGTTTGTTATGGACAATCCGTGACGAGCACAAAAGTCCAATAACATAACACCACTCTGGTTTAGATCCAGGCGACCATTCTTCCCAATCACGCCTCTCCAGGTTTCACTGTCGTTGCCAACATGAGCGTTGAAGTCCCCCAGTAGGACAAGGGAATCACCCGGGGGAGCACTTTCCAGTACTCCCTCGAGTGTACCCAAAAAGGGTGGGTATTCTGAACTGCTGTTTGGTGCGTAAGCACAAACAACAGTCAGGACCCGTCCCCCCACCCGAAGGCGAAGGGAAACTACCCTCTCGTCCACTGGGTTGAACTCAAACGTGCAGGCTTTGAGCCGGGGGGCAACGAGAATTGCCACCCCAGCCCGTCGCCTCTCACTGCCGGCAACGCCAGAGTGGAAGAGGGTCCAGTCCCTCTCGAGAGAACTGGTTCCAGAGCCCTTGCTGTGCGTCGAGGTGAGACCGACTATATCCAGCCGGAACTTCTCTACCTCGCGGACTAGCTCAGGCTCCTGCCCCCCCAGTGAGGTGACGTTCCACGTCCCAAGAGCTAACTTCTGTAGCCGAGGATCGGACCGCCAAGTGCCCTGCCAGCTCACAATGCACCCGACCTCTATGGCCCCTCCTATGAGGGGTGAGCCCATTGGAAGGATGACCCATGTTGCCTCTTCGGGCTGTGCCCGGCCGGGCTCCATGGGGGCTCCAGAGCGGGGCCCCGGTGACCCGCGTCCGGGCGAGGGAAATCTGAGTTCATTTTCTTGTAATTCCATAGAAGTCTTTGAGCTGCTCTTTGTCTGATCACTCACCTAGGACCTGTTTGTCTTGGGAGACAACATAGCTCCTAGGATCATTGGGACACGCAAACTCCTCTACCACGGTAAGGTAGCAGCTCAGAGAGGAGTATATATTATTGATATCCATTCATTTTCTACCGCTTATTCGCTTTAGGGGTTGCTGGAGCCTATCTCAGCTACAATCGAGAGGAAGGTTATGTATACCCTGGACAAGTCGCCACCTATTCGCAGGGCCAACACAGATAGACAGACAACATTCACACTCTAGGGCCAATTTAGTGTTGCCAATCAACCTATCCCCAGGTGCCTGTTTTTGGAGGTGGGAGAAAGCCGGAGTACCCGGAGGGAACCCACGCATTCACGGGGAGGACATGCAAACCCTGCACAGAAAGATCCTGAGCCTGGGATTGAATTTAGGACTACTCAGGACCTTTGTATTGTGAGGCAGACGCACTAACCCCTCTTCCACCGTGCTGCCCAATAGTTTAAAAGATTGTCTTTCACTTCCTATCAATGTAGTTGTGCTCTATTACAGTGGTCCCCAACCACCGGGCCGCGGACCGGTACCGATTGGTACTGGGCCGCACAAGAAATATAAAAAAAATAAAAATAAATAAAAATATTTTTTATTATCAAATCAACATCAATATAGATCAATCAATACAGTCTAAAGGGATACAGTCCGTAAGCACACATTATTGTATTTCTTTATGGAAAAAAATAAATAAATAAAAAACACAAAAAAAACAACCTTCTGGTCCGTGGGACAAATTTTCAAGCGTTGACCGGTCCGCAGCTACAAAAAGGTTGGGGACCACTGCTCTATTTTTTTGCTCTGTTTAGACTGGGTGTCGTAAAGTGACAGTAACGGTCGTAAATTATCAGCAACTGCCGTAAATGTGACAATGTTTTGTTTATGAATGGTCTAACAGCAATGGAGCAACAGCTTTTTTGACCGTTTTTTAAGCGTGTTTTTAACATGTTTCAACATATGTAAATTTGACTAAGGTCGTTCTGGCGCATGAATGACGTGTTTGTGCTAATGTCATCTGTATTATTTTTGCTATTCTTGTGAGCGTTTGTCAAGAAGAAACCTGGAAATAAACCCTGTCGCTTTTTTATACTTTGGATCGGCGTCAGCCTGTTGTTATTGTGGGACGCAGGAACAGCTGATCAAGAGAAAAGCACGTGTCAGAAACTTTATGCCCTGCCGAGGAAACGGCAAAGGAAGGTTAGTTGCCGTTACAATAAGTTTTCCACAAGCATAGATCGCAATAATATATTACTTTCATAATCGAGTAAACTGTATATACACAAACAAATACTCTGCTTACCCTCTTCATCAAGACCTCCGATGATGTTGTAAACATAGTAAGGAAAGAACCTCCTGCCATACAAGATGGTGGACAACATGGCAGCGATGGCTCCGCTTGTCATCGTCTTGTTGTTTGAGTGTTTGTACATCTGAGAGGAGAGCAAAGTTTCACGCTACTAAAAAGGCCTCTCACGTAAAAAACAACATGACCAAAGTTTCTTTACCTTTAGTCTAGCATCAATGATTTTAGTCAAAGTCAAGCAGTCACCATGGAAACCAGTGCAGCCAATGACAGTCGTGTCTGTCCTGAAAGCCATGGGTCAAAGATGAGAACTTACACACAGTTACATTGTTAGGGATGTATGGACATATGACTTGTTTACCCAACATTGACTCCTTTACTGAAAATATACTTACAGTTTGTAACACTTTGGTGAGTCCCTGCTGTGGATCGAGTAGCCTTCACTGAGCCTTGTGTCTGATGCTACAATGGCAAAGTCCTCCCCAGCCACAGCGAGTACAGTTCTGTAGACATATCAAATACATAGTTTATCTCAAACTTTAGTTATGCAACTTTACTCGCCTGTACAGGCAAGTGGCATCACAGAGTGCTTTACACCAGTGACGGGCTGTCAGGGGAGGCAAGTGAGGCAGTGCTTCACCTTGCCACCAGGGGGCAAAATACAATGTAATAAAATAAAATAAGTTTTAATATTTCTCTTTTAGTCTGTACTTTCTTTGTGATTTTGTTGTGGTTCCTGTATATTTTGATAATTTGCATTGTCAAAATTGCGGAAATTCTGTGTTTCCTACGCAGCAGACGAGAAATGAGGCAGACACAGGTGGTGCCTCGACGGCTACACACAAAGTGTATTGAGAGTGTGCGCCATACTTGCCAACCTTTAGACCTCCAAATTCGGGAGATGGGGACAGGGTGGGGTTGGGGTGGTGGGGTTTGGTAGTACCCCGGGTGTGTATTGTAGTGTCCCGGAAGAGTTAGTGCTGCAAGGGCTTCTGGGTATTTGTTCTGTTGTGTTTATGTTGTATTATGGTGCGGATGTTCTCCCGAAATGAGTTTTGTCATTCTTGTTTGGTGTGGGTTCACAGTGTGGCGCATATTTGTAACAGTGTTAAAGTTGTTTATACGGCCTCCCTTAGTGTGACCTGTATGGTTGTTGATCAAGTATGCATTGCATTCACTTATGTGTGTCCGTAAAAGCCCCATATATTATGTGACTGGGCCGACACATTGTTTGTATGGAAGAAAACCGGACTTGACGACAGATTGTAGAGGACGCTATGGACAGTGCCTTTAAGGCACATCCCCTAATATTGTTGTCCGGGTGGAAATCGGGAGAAATTTGTGAAAATGCTTGCTCCGGAAGATTTTCAAGCGGTGCACTGAAATTCGGAAGTGTCCCGGAAAAATCGTGAGGGTTGGCAAGTATGGTGTGAGCGCGAGGCGGTGTGCTTGTTTCCACATGGAAAAAAGGCAGGCCATGGGGCAGCAAGTACCGCTGCCTCACTGTAGGGGGCGATATATTGTCTACTATCACTTCAATGCCTCAGCAGTACTCTGACTCGCCAAGTGGGGGTGCTCAAGCTAGCAGACATGTCTCTCCAGCTGAAGCCAGACTTTTTTTAAAACTGTAATTATCACAAACATGGCATTTTTATTAGAGTGAGCCAGCGTTTGTGGGTGTTTTTTGTCAGATGCAAAAATATTGTTTTATTGTTTGTAAAGAAATGCGTCTGCCAATACGGAGGATTATATACTGGATCCAAGATTAAATACTTCTTTAAACTGGACTTTTAGACAAACTTAATGTGATCATACAAAGTAGGTTTTCATGAAGGATAGCTATTGCTGCTTCAGATACAAATACAGAAAGGTAAGATACGTTCACAATACTTTGTTTATTTTGTTAAAAGCAAATGGGACCACAAAGTATTTGATATCAACTTTATCAAATACTTATTGGACCCATTTTTTATCTAATATCATTATGATAAAGTTTTTATGAAATCGAATCACTCCCTTTTTTCCCTGTTACTCTAATGCAGTGTTTTTCAACCACTGTGCCGCGGCACACAAATGTGCCGTTAGATAGTCAGCTGTGCCGTGGGAGATTATCTAATTTCATCCTATTTGGGTTAAAAATATTTTTTGCAAACCGGTAATTATAGTCTGCAAAGGATGTGTTGTTGTTGAGTGTTGGTGCTGTGTGATACTCTTCCATATCAGTAGGTGGCTAATTGCTTTGTAGATGTCGGAAACAGCTGGAGGCAGCGTGCAGGTAAAAAGGTGTCTAAATGCTTAAACCAAACATACACAAAAGGTGAGTGCCCCTAAGAAAAGGGATTGAAGCTTAAGGAAGGCTACAAAGTAACAAAAACAGAATGCTGGACGACAGCAAAGATTTACAGTGGAGCAGAGACGGCGTCCACAATGTACATCTGAACATGACAATAAACAATGTCCACACAAGAGCTATAGTGATGCATGCTTGGTTATGGTTTAAAGTAGGGTTGTCCCGATCCAATATTTGGATCGGCCGCCGATATTTGCCAAAAAATGCGTATCGGCAATGCATGGGAAAATGCCGATCCAGATCCAGTTTTTGATAAAACTCTGGTCCGTGTTTTCCAACACACTGATTTAAATAATACATTCAACTCTTCTGCTGCTCCCTAAACTCCGTTCTACATTTTCCAGAACACCTTCAAAACATTCACATTTCTGCGTTCTAACCGTTCAGACGGCCGTGTGAATTAAAAGTGACGGTAAAAATGTCAGATGTGTGGGATTATTTTAATCCTACAAAACGAAAAATATGAAGAGGTGGAGTGCAAAACATGCCACAATAAAGTCAGGCGTGGTGGTAAAGTTGTAAGACATTTTAATGACTCTTGCGAGTGAGAGGCTTTTTAGCACTCATAGATGAACACAGGAGCAGGCTGACACCAGAGCATCTTGAAGTGCTCGTCTTTGTTAGAAAGAATCTCCCCATTATGCTTGGACTTCAATTGTTTGCGCCCCCCCCCCTGACTGGGGCAAACAATTGAAGGGAGTGTGTGTGTGTGTGTGTGTGTATATACACATATATATATATACACATGTATATACATATATATATATATATATATACACATATATATATACATACACATCTATATATATATATATACACACATATATATATATATATACATATATATATATATATATATATATATATATATATATATATATATATATATATACACACACACACACACACACACACACACACATATATATATATATATATATATATATATATTTAAGTTTACACTTGTTCAAGAGCAAGTATTGATGCTGAGTTATAGACATTTTATCCCACTCAGGTTGTTTGTGTGTTTTGCTTTTTTTTATGTTTACAGCATTTTTTGCACTTTATACTGTTCACTTTTTTACTGTTTAATGATGCCATTTCTGTTTGTCACGTTAAATTTTTGATATTTTGTGTTTATCCTTGAATACCAACTATTGTGTATAATTCAAACTCACCTAGTTCAGCTGGCTAGTTGTTATCAAGAGTACTAAAATCTTTTTCAGCATGAATCTGACAACTAGGTAGGCTAAATAACTTTAAAAACTTTAATACATGTTCGGATAGGCCAGTGTCGGCTGGTATCGGATCGGAAGTGCAAAAACTATATCGGTATCGGATCGGATGTGCAAAATCCTGGAACGGGACATCCCTTATTTAAAGTCATATCCAACAATTGCGACAATGACGTTTTACTGTCAACTGAGTTTCATTTTTTTTAATGATTTCTGCTGGTGGTGTGCCTCCGCATTTTTTCAATGCAAAAAAATGTGCTTTGGCTCATAAAAGGTTGAAGAACACTGCTCTAATGTGCAACCTACATCAACAATGATTAGAGTTGCACAAATGAATTTAAGTAAAATAAAGAAGAGGAAAAAACTCCAAAAGTATCTTTGCCTCACCTGGTGTATACTTCACCGCACGTCACTACTTTACACCGATTAAAAAAAACTATCAATTGACAATAACAAACCATGACCACTCACTGTATTGCTGACAGTTAGCACTTGCTAACAGAAGCTAGCTTGTCTGGTGCGAAAGTGAAACAACATTTTAGCAAACAAGGTGGCCGTTTAATAACTATGTACAAGCCAAAATATGTACTTTAACTAACAATTATATAACAATCGAAATTGTTCCAATTTTACAGGACGAAACGACATTTGGTCTTGCTAAACAGCTTATGCCAGTCATTCACACAACGTTAGCCTGTTAGCAGGATGAGCATGCCAACATACCCGCCGTTAAAGGTGTAGGGCGAGAATCGATGCTGCACTGGGCCGGTGTAGTGGTAGTCCTTCATCTTGTCAGGGTCTGCCAAAGCCTGTGCCGAGATCATTGTTATAAGGCGCCGAAATTAAATGTGTCTCGTTCGGCACTCGGGTAAAGTCGCTGTATCACGGCAGTATGGCAGCTTCTTCTTCTACTGATTGCTTCAGCTGTTTTGGTGAGCAAGCGCCCTCTCTGGACACATTGGATATTGACCAGCAGGCGCACAAAAGGCTTTGGACATACCGTATTTCTTTCAATTGCCGCCTGGGCGCTAATTAATTTAAAACTTCTTCTCACTCCCGTGCTTACCAAAGGCATGCAGTAAAAGTAAGCATGCGCTAATTATTTTATAACCTCTTCTCACTACGGCACTTACCAAAGGTATGCAGAAAAAAATTGAGTGTGATGTAAGCTTGGACGCTAAATCCTACTGAATAGCTCTTAATCTTCTTCCCTTTATGCGATTTCAAATTACTGGTATTGAAATCAGCCTCCTCCATTTTGAAAATGATGACAGGGGAAGTGTCACTCGTGACGTCACAAGTTTGACCAGGCGGTAATACTAAGCATGCGTTAATTATTTTGGAAAGTGAGTTTAACCCGGCAGTAATTCAAGGCAGGCGCATACTATATGCCCCGCGGCAATTCAAGGAAATACGGTACACTATATCAGGGGTCACCAACCTTTTTGAAACCAAGAGCTACGTCTTGGGTACTAAATAATGTGAAGGGCTACCAGTTTGATACACACTTAAATACATTGCCAGAAATAGCCAATTTGCTCAATTTACCTTTAATAAATAAATATATATATAACATATATATATATATATATATATATATATATATATTAAAAAAAAGGGTATTTCTGTCTGTCATTCCGACGTACATTTTTTTTCCTTTTGCGGAAAGTTTTTTGTAGAGAATAAATGATGAAAAAAACACATAATTGAAAGGTTTAAAAAAAGAGAAAACAGGAAAAAATGAAAATAAAATTTTGAAACATAGTTTATCTTCAATTTCGACTCTTTGAAATTCAAAATTCAACCAAAAAAAAGAAGAGAAAAACTAGCTAATTCGAATCTTTTTGAAAAAAATAAAAAGAATAATAATTAATGGAACATTAGTAATTTTTCCTGATTAAAATTAATTTCAGAATTTTGATGACATGTTTTAAATAGGTTAAAACCCAATCTGCATTTTGTTAGAATATATAACAAATTGGACCAAGCTATATTTCTAACAAAGACAAATCATTGTTTCTTCTAGATTTTCCAGAATAACATTTTAAAAGAAATTCAAAAGACTTTGAAATAAGATTTAAATTTGATTCTAAAGATTTTATAGATTAGCCAGAATCATGTTTTTGAATTTTAATCATAAGTTTGAAGAAATATTTCACAAATTTTCTTCGTCGAAAAAACAGAAGCTAAAATGAAGAATTAAATCAAAATGTATTAATTATTCTTTAAAATAAAAAAAAATAATTTACTTGAACATTGATTTAAATTGTCAGGAAAGAAGAGGAAGGAATTTAAAAAGTAAAAAGGTATATGTGTTTAAAAATCCTAAAAAAAATGTATAAGGTTGTATTTCTTCTCTAAAATTGTCTTTCTGAAAGTTATAACAAGCAAAGTAAAAAAAAAAAAAGAATTTATTTAAACAAGTGAAGACCAAGTCTTTAAAATATTTTCTTGGATTTTCAAATTGTATTTGACTTTTGTCTCTCTTAGAATTCAAAATGTCGAGCAAAGCGAGACCAGCTTGCTAGTAAATATATACAATTTAAAAAGTAGAGGCAGATCACTGGTTAGTGCTGCTATTTGAGCTATTTTTAGAACAGGCCAGCGGGCGACTCATCTGGTCCTTACGGGCGACCTGGTGCCCGCGGATACCGCGTTGGTGATCCCTGCTTTGGACATACACTATATCAGGGGTCACCAACCTTTTTGAAACCAAGAGCTACTTCTTGGGTACTGATTAATGCGAAGGGCTACCAGTTTGATACACACTTAAATAAATTGCCAGAAATAGCCAATTTGCTCAATTTACCTTTAACTATATTTTATTATTAATAATTAATGATATTTATCTTTGTGGAAACACTGATTATCTTAATGATTTCTCGCAATAAATGTATATAGAAATCAGATCAATATCAATATGCAACATTTTATTTTTATATTTTCTCTAAGTGCACATTTTTCAATTTGAACATTTTCTATTCATTACTTCTAAGACAGTCTTGTGAAATCACAATATCCCATTTTAACTATCTAGCCACCAACATATTTTAAGAAATCATGAATTACTTTGCACCATGTTTGTACAAATAATAACTCATGTAAAATACAAAAGTCAACTCTCAAATTTTTGAATAAATCATGTCACACCTTGAACTGGACACCAAATCTGTTATCTGTTTTTTTGTCAGTTAGTGGGAAGCCTGGCATTGCTGTTACTAATGTGTGTTGTACTCTAGTGTGTAACTTGACACCGCAACTCTGAGTGAGTCTTGCAGATGTGCATCTGTGAGGCGTGTTCTGTGTTTATTCTTGATGAAGTTCATATCAGAAAAGGCTGGTTCACAAAGATAAGTTGAACCAAACAGGCTTGCAACCTTCATAGCTGCTGCGCATACACCACTGTACTTTTCTGTGTCAACAAGGCACCAAATGTTTGGTGCAGCCTGGTGGGCTTTAAATTTTAAATTGTCGGAAAGAAGAGGAAGGAATTTAAAAGGTAAAAGGGTATATGTGTTTAAAAATCCTAAAATAATTTTCAAGGTTGTACTTTTTCTCAAAAATTGTCTTTCTGAAAGTTATAAGAAGCGAAGTAAAAAAAATTAATGAATTTATTTTAATATGAAGACCAAGTCTTTAAAAACATTTTCTTGGATTTTCAAATTCTATTTGAGTTGTGTCTCTCTTAGAATTAAAAATGTTGAGCAAAGCGAGACCAGCTTGCTAGTAAATAAATAAAATTAAAAAATTAGAGGCAGCTCACTGGTAAGTGCTGCTATTTGAGCTATTTTTAGAACAGGCCAGCGGGCGACTCATCTGGTTCTTCCGGGCTACCTGGTGCCCGCAGGCACCGCGTTGGTGACCCCTGGTCTATATCATTCATCCATCCATCCATCCATCCATCCACTTTTTACAGCTTGTGCCTTTTGGGGTAGCTGGAGCCTATCTCAGCTGCATTCGGGCGGAAGGCGGGGTACACCCTGGAAAAGTCACCACCTCATCACAGGACCAACACAGATAGACAACACTCACACTCACATTCACACACTAGGGCCAATTTAGTGTTGCCAATCAACTTATCCCTAGGTGCATGTCTTTGGAGGAAGCCGGAGTACCTGGAGTGAACCCACACAGTCATGGGGAGAACATGCAAACTCCACACAGAAAGATCCCGAACCCGGGATTGAACTCAGGACTACTCAGGACATTTGTATTGTGAGGCACAGGCACTAACCCTAGTTTCACCGTGCTGCAGCCATGTATTTGTGTGTAATCTAAATTCTGACACATTTAATAAATAGGTCCAAATAATTTCGATTTTATTACATTAAGTTATGCATTATAATTACTGTAATGCAGTGGTCCCCAACCACCGGACCGCACAGAAACAGTAATTGATTTATAAAATATTGCATTTCCTTCGAATTAACTTTCACCTATTCCACTGAACACACCAATAAGCTTGTTAATAGATGTATATTACAACTTTTGTTATAGTACATGGGACAATGCACATCAATGGAGATTGGTAGGTTGGGAGTTCAAACCCCGACCGAGTCATGCCAAAGACTATAAAAATGGGACCCATTACCTCCCTGCTTAGCACTCGGCATCAAGGGTTGGAATTGGGGGTTAAATCACCAGGAATGATTCCCGGGCTCCGCCACTGCTGCTACCCACTGCTCCCCTCACCTCCCAGGGGGTGATCAAGGGTGATGGGTCAAATGCAGAGAATAATTATGCCACACCTAGTGTGTGTGTGACAATCCTTGGTACTTTAACTTAACATATCAAATGTTTTGCTGTTTTTATCCGCCATACATAGAGAGCAGGTCCGTGAAAAAAATGCATACCGGTACATTAATCCGGCCCCTGGTGGAAAAAGGTAGGGGAATCCTACCAAACCAAACCGGAACCTTTTTTTCCACTTTTTGAAAGTATCGATGTTGCTCTATTTAACGTTAAAGTACCCATGATTGGGGCGGTATAGCTCAGTTGGTAGAGCGGCCGTGCCAGCAACTTGAGGGTTGCAGGTTCGATTCCCGCGTCCGCCATCCTAGTCAATGCCGTTGTGTCCTTCGGCAAGACAGTTTACCCACCTGCTCCCAGTGCCACCCACACTGGTTTAATTGTAACTTAGATATTGGGTTTCACTATGTAAAGCGCTTTGAGTCACTTGAGGAATAAGCGCTATATATAAAAAAATATAGGCGCCAGCGCCCCCCCAAAAGGGAATAAGCGGTAGAAAATGGATGGATGGATGGATAATAATGACTGTCACACACACACTAGGTGTGGCAAAATTGTTCTCTGCATTTGACCCATCACCCTTGATCACCACCCGAGAGTTGAGTAGAGCATTGAGCCGCGCCCGGGAATAACTTTTGGCTCTGGAACCACTTCTCTTGAAAGGGGCTGGACTCTCTTTCACTCTGGCGTGGCCGGCAGTGAGAGGCGACGGGCTGGGGTGGCAATTCTGGTTGCCCCCCGGCTTAAAGCCTGCACGTTGGAGTTCAACCCGGTGGACGAAAGGGTAGCCTCCCTCCGCCTTCGGGTGGGGGGACGGGTCCTGACTGTTGTTTGTGCTTACGCACCAAGCAACAGTTCAGAGTACCCACCCTTTTTGGGTACACTCGAGGGAGTACTGGAGAGTGCTCCCCCGGGTGATTCTCTTGTCCTACTGGGTGACTTCAACGCTCATGTTGGTAACGACAGTGAAACCTGGAGAGGCGTGATTGGGAAGAATGGTCGCCCGGATCTGAACCCGAGTGGTGTTTTGTTATTGGACTTCTGTGCTCGTCACAGTTTGTCCATAACAAACACCATGTTCAAACATAAGGGTGTCCATATGTGCACTTGGCACCAGGACACCCTAGGCCGCAGTTCCATGATCGACTTTGTAGTTGTGTCATCGGATTTGCGGTCTCATGTTTTGGACACTCGGGTAAAGAGAGGGGCGGAGCTTTCTACCGATCACCACCTGGTGGTGAGTTGGCTGCGATGGTGGGGGAGGATGCCGGACAGACCTGGCAGGCCCAAACGGATTGTGAGGGTTTGCTGGGAACGTCTGGCAGAGTCTCCTGTCAGAGAAAGTTTCAATTACCACCTCCGGAGGAACTTTGAACATGTCACGAGGGAGGTGCTGGACATTGAGTCCGAGTGGACCATGTTCCGCACCTCTATTGTCGAGGCGGCTGATCGGAGCTGTGGCCGCAAGGTAGTTGGTGCTTGTCGTGGCGGTAATCCTAGAACCCGCTGGTGGACACCAGCGGTGAGGGATGCCGTCAAGCTGAAGAAGGAGTCCTACCGGGTTCTTTTGGCTCATAGGACTCCAGAGGCAGTGGACAGGTACCGACAGGCCAAGCGGTGTGCAGCTTCAGCGGTCACAGAGGCAAAAACTCGGACATGGGAAGAGTTTGGGGAAGCCATGGAAAACGACTTCCGGATGGCTTCGAAGCGATTCTGGACCACCATCCGCCGCCTCAGGAAGGGGAAGCAGTGCACTGTCAACACCGTGTATGGTGCGGATGGTGTTCTGCTGACCTCAACTGCAGATGTTGTGGATAGGTGGAAGGAATACTTTGAAGACCTCCTCAATCCCACCAACACGTCTTCCTACGAGGAAGCAGTGCCTGGGGAATCTGTGGTGGACTCTCCTATTTCTGGGGCTGAGGTTGCTGAGGTAGTTCAAAAGCTCCTCGGTGGCAAGGCCCCAGGGGTGGATGAGATCCGCCCGGAGTTCCTTAAGGCTCTGGATGCTGTGGGGCTGTCTTGGTTGACAAGACTCTGCAGCATCGCGTGGACATCGGGGGCGGTACCTCTGGATTGGCAGACCGGGGTGGTGGTCCCTCTCTTTAAGAAGGGGGACCGGAGGGTGTGTTCCAACTATCGTGGGATCACACTCCTCAGCCTTCCCGGTAAGGTTTATTCAGGTGTACTGGAGAGGAGGCTACGCCGGATAGTTGAACCTCGGATTCAGGAGGAACAGTGTGGTTTTCGTCCTGGTCGTGGAACTGTGGACCAGCTCTATACTCTCGGCAGGGTTCTTGAGGGTGCATGGGAGTTTGCCCGACCAGTCTACATGTGCTTTGTGGACTTGGAGAAGGCATTCGACCGGGTCCCTTGGGAAGTCCTGTGGGGAGTGCTCAGAGAGTATGGGGTATCGGACTGTCTTATTATGGCAGTCCGATCCCTGTACGATCAGTGTCAGAGCTTGGTCCGCATTGCTGGCAGTAAGTCGGACACGTTTCCAGTGAGGGTTGGACTCCGCCAAGGTTGCCCTTTGTCACCGATTCTGTTCATAACTTTTATGGACAGAATTTCTAGGCGCAGTCAAGGTATTGAGGGGTTCCGGTTTGGTGGCCGCGGGATTAGGTCTCTGCTTTTTGCAGACGATGTGGTCCTGTTGGCTTCATCTGGCCGGGATCTTCAGTTCTCACTGGATCGGTTCGCAGCCGAGTGTGAAGCGACCGGAATGAGAATCAGCACCTCCAAATCCGAGTCCATGGTTCTCTCCCGGAAAAGGGTGGAGTGCCATCTCCGGGTTGGGGAGGAGACCCTGCCCCAAGTGGAGGAGTTCAAGTACCTAGGAGTCTTGTTCACGAGTGGGGGAAGAGTGGATCGTGAGATCGACAGGCGGATCGGTGCGGCGTCTTCAGTAATGCGGACGTTGTACCGATCTGTTGTGGTGAAGAAGGAGCTGAGCCGGAAGGCAAAGCTCTCAATTTACCGGTCGATCTACGTTCCCATCCTCACCTATGGTCATGAGCTTTGGGTCATGACCGAAAGGATAAGATCACGGGTACAAGCGGCCGAAATGAGTTTCCTCCGCCGTGTGGCGGGGCTCTCCCTTAGAGATAGGGTGAGAAGCTCTGTCATCCGGGAGGAACTCAAAGTAAAGCCGCTGCTCCTCCACATCGAGAGGAGCCAGATGAGGTGGTTTGGGCATCTGGTCAGGATGCCACCCGAACGCCTCCCGAGGGAGGTGTTTAGGGCACGTCCAACCGGTAGGAGGCCACGGGGAAGACCCAGGACACGTTGGGAAGACTATGTCTCCCGACTGGCCTGGGAACGCCTCGGGATCCCCCGGGAAGAGCTAGACGAAGTGGCTGGGGAGAGGGAAGTCTGGGTTTCCCTGCTTAGGCTGCTGCCCCCGCGACCCGACCTCGGATAAGCGGAAGAAGATGGATGGATGGATGGATGGATGGATTTAACCCCCAATTCCAACCCTTGATGTCGAGTGTCAAGCAGGGAGGTAATGGGTCCCATTTTTACAGTTTTGGTACGACCCAGCTGGGGTTTGAACTCACGACCTACCGATCTCAGGGCGGACACTAACCACAAAGCCACTGAGCAGAATTTACACATTTCAGCCTGTCTGCAGAAAAAACAAATCAGTAAGAGTCATTGATTATTTATTTAAAAAAACAAGTGAATATCACATTATTAACCAATCAACATTTACTAGCCACTACAGCACTTTTATTAGAACACTAGAAAAATGTATTTATTTTCAAGTCTAATTCAATATGAGATTTACTGTTGCTTGTACAAAAAAAAGACCAGCATTGTTAGACCTGTTGCAGTCAAAGGCACCATTACAATGTAACAACAGTGTAAGATTACCATTAGTAAGTAAAAACGACAAACATTACACACACACACACGCACACGCACACACGCACACGCACACGCACAAATCCACAATTAGCACCGTGTCACAATTCAAGACAAGTTTGCATCAAGAGATCAAAAACATTTTCTGACCTTTAGTTAGGTTTGATGACGAGTACATTAATAAGAGCACCACTTGTTCATCCAAAACAGAAAAATTTACATTTAAAGTCAGAATTACACAGGCAATTGATAACAGTTAAGTAAAAAAAAACATAAGGAATGCTGTATGCGAGGAATTTTAAAACATTTGACAAAAATCTAAACAAATCTAAACGTAGTCTGGAAAACCAAACATATGACTCAGTTATAACTACTGCTAAGTGAGGTAAAAACACTGTTCTCAAGCATGCATGATTGGCCATGACCGATGGTACAGTATGTCAAAATAGAGTGCACTACTTAGCTGCCACCAGCAGATGCACGGTTGATTCACCCACATGTAAAGGTTGCCTGTTACAGGCATAATTACTGTACTCTTGACTTTGAAACACTACAACATACAGACTGAGACACTTCGATCCGATTGAAAAAATAATACAAAGAATAAAAAATTGGTAATAGCGTACAACAAAGCATAAGCATGTTTGGATTTTTGCCAACGCTCCACATTGAGCAAACAAGGTAAAGACCAACCGCAGCAAAAGTTTGTGACAAGGGGTGTTTGAAGTCTAAATTATCGACATTCCTTTGAAAAAAGGAGAATCCACACTTTTCAGTTAGAGTAGACTGTGATCTGGGACAAAAGAAAAGTAAGATTTGGTTTTTAACGATGTCATTTCTGCACGGATTTGGGCTTTTTTGGCGTTTTCACTCCCCCTTTCTTCTTGGGAGTGCTGATATTTTTGCCACATACCTCACACACCCAAAGACCTGAAACACCAAATCACAATTAGTAGAAATATACACAAAGACAACAAATAAGTGCCACAGGGCTTTGTTTTGGGAAGCCTCTTCTTCATTGTGACATAATGAAAAATTATTAATCATTATCTAAATTAATGATTTGGGTCACAATGTATCTGATGCCTATATGCATCTCTATGCAGACGACACCTATATTTGCTGCTTTGGATCTTCTCTTGCTCAGACCACTGAACTCCTAAAGAGAAATGATGACACGGTCCAGCATTTACTTCTACAGTTAAAAGTTCTTAAAGGTGATGTTTGCAACTTCTTCACAGTAACATTTTTCAAAGCATAAAATATATCCCCAAAAAAGTTGGGCTCCAAGGTCAAAAAGATCTGGAGGGATTTGGACCACAAGAAAGTTTTTTGAATGTACAAAACTCAAAACCAGTGAAGTTTGCACATTGTGTAAATATTAAATAAAAACAGAATACAATTTTTTTGCAAATCATTTTCAATCTATATTCAATTGAATAGACTGCAAAGACAAGATACTTAACGTTCGAACTGGAAAACGTTATTTTTTTGCAATATTTTAGCTCATTTGGAATTTGATGCCTGCAACATGTTTCAAAAAAGCTGCACAAGTGGCAAAAAAGACTGAGAAAGTTCATGAATGCTCATCAAACACTTATTTGGAACATCACACAGGTTAACAGCTGTGCTTTATAAAATATAACAATAACACCACCGGCTAGCTCATGTTACTATTCGTAGTTTACCATAACACTTTTGTTTGACGATTGTCTACATTTCTCACAATTACTAAGTTTATGAAATCACATTTTTTGCCGACCCGAATAAAATTATTGGTGTTAACGGCTGTCACTCACCCGGTCTCGTCAACACACATGCGCAGGGAGAGTGTGCACACATACAAAAGCAGTCATAGAGAAGCAACATACAATTTAAAGTTAAAGTACCAATGATAGTCACACACACTAGGTGTGGTAAAATTATCCTCCGCATTTGTGGGGCGGTATAGCTCGGTTGGTAGAGCGGCCGTGCCAGCAACTTGAGGGTTGCAGGTTCGATCTCCGCTTCCGCCATCCTAGTCACTGCCGTTGTGTCCTTGGGCAAGACACTTTACCCACCTGCTCCCAGTGCCACCCACCCACACTGGTTTAAATGTAAAAATTAGATATTGGGTTTTACTATGTAAAGCGCTTTGAGTCACTAGAGAAAAAGCGCGATATAAATATAATTCACTTCACTTCACTTAATTCACTTCGCATTTGACCCATCCCATGTTCACCCCCTGGGAGGTGAGGGGAGCAGTGAGAAGCAGTGGTGGCAACACTCGGGAATCATTTGGTGATTTATTTTAGTACTTATTTGCGGTCATGTTGTTGTTATGATAAAAATACATTCAATGACAGCTAACGCTCGCGATGAAAATTCCTATCAAGAGCTAACAACACATATGCATGTGTTACGTACGTATGAGAAGCCGTAAGAGGGCGGGATATACTGTGTAAGACACTTTGAAAAGTTGGCGCCTTCTAGGCAACTGTGTAAATGTTGAAAACATCCCCTATAATGCTGACAAGACTCAGCCGACGTTGTTTTTCAACTGTAAGATGGTGATCCACACTATTTCAGCAGTTTCATAGAGGCGGCACATAAATATAAATATGAATACCCTGGCGTCTAAAATGATGACTCCCTCACTTTTAAGCCACATGTAGAAAAACTAAAACTTGAATTGAGACTATGGAGGTTAAAAACAAAAGCCTTATCTCTAAAAATTATGGTTATCTTTTTTAAATGAATCTTTGTTTTAAGTCTTCAAATGTTGGACATTTTAATTAATATGTGCCTCCTAATGTCTTTGTTGGTTGTAACATTGTGAAAGATTTTTTTAATTTCAACATGATTTTCTTTTGGTGAAATAAACAAATAAAAAAAACAACCTGTGGGGATGGAGTCCATGCCCACGCAGAAGGTGTGGAAGCCTCGGTCACACTTGTCGCAGAACATCATTTCGTCCTCATGGTGGGGCTGCTGGCACACGGTGCAGGTCTTACACTCCATGCACTGCCAGCAGTATGTCTGGATCACACGCACCAGATCTTCATTCATTTTCAGGCAGGACGGGTGGCCTGCATTTGGGGATACAAATGTAAGACAAGTACTATGAATCCACAATCATTATTAATCATAGCAGCCATAGCCTTTTTTCCCCTTAAACCATTAGAAAAAAATAGAAAACTTAAAGTATTGCTGGAATAGTGAAATATTTTGTAAATAAACTAGTAAAAAAAAGAACAACTAAGATTTATTCAACTAACAGATGTGTGTCTGCTTTGCGATCAATTAATTCTACACTGAGCATTGATGAGACATTAAAAAAATGAGCTGCAACACAGGAAGGTGGTCCATTACAGTGTTTTCACAAATTCATAAACAATTAAAGGAAAACTTTTTTTATGTGACGTTGAGCCCTAAAGTCCAGTTGCAAGCAACATGTGAACATGTTCCAAAAAAAAGACTGACCTACTACTATATAAACAGGAAGTGTCCTTGGAAGGAGGTGTGCGTACTCACCACTGTTAACACACTGGGAGCAGTGAATGAGAGCCTCTGGTTTGCCTTTCTTGTTGGCCTCTCTACCCTTCTGGCAAATGCCACATATAGCTCTGGGAATGACCTTAGGCTGCAAGGCAGAACAACGCTATAAACACCAGCGAGCAGTGTGTTCGCAATACACAGTACAGTCCATCTTAGTACATCAGCATTTGGGAACAAAGGGAGCTACAATAAATTAGACGTTGGCACAATGGAAAAACACATTCTATTAACTGATAGCTCAGCAGTTTTCCACATGTTGAATCAAATCAGAGGACTTTAGAAGCTCGTTAGCACAGGAAGCTTATCACTTAATACCCTCAGATGGTCCTATAGAGGACAAATCTGTCAAATCAAAAAGCTTAAATGTTGCTTTTGGCATTCCACAAAAAATGTGTAGGTGCTCGGTACAATACATTTAACTTAATGTCATTGGCTCAAAATTTAAAAAATCCCCACCCTAAATATATAAGAACACCACCAGCATGAATGAGTCTAAAAAAACAAATTGAACATTAAAAAATGAATGTTTTCTTACAATGACAAAGTAAATTGAATACAAATTGACTTGTTTCATGGATGACTCACTCACTCACTCACTCTCCTGGAGTGTGCGCGCGCACACACACACACTCGCACACGCACGCACGCACACACGCACACACACGCACACGCGCACACGCACACGCACGCTAAAGCGGTCCCAAAGAAGGGACCAGCAATTTGCAACGATAGCTAATATCAGTAGCTAAATTGGTCTTAACCACTTTCATGAGCTGATAAAAATAACTAATGTGTGTGCCAAGTAGGGGAAATTAATGTAGTCTAAAAAATATATTTCAATATAAATTGCTGCCTCCCACGATGATGGTACATTTTTTGGGAATCTAAATGACAGCGTTTCAAAACAGGTTTCAAGGGCTCTTTTGTCCTGACGTATATATTGTGGTATTTTCTAAAAAATAGTATTAATCTACTTGTTAATATCTGTTTATTGCTGTTGGAAAATGGTTTTATCTACGCTTCTGTTAAAATGTTATAAACACTTATTCTTCTGTTTGATACTTAACATTAGTTTTTGGCGATACTCCAAACATGAGTAGCGATCCAATACCAAGTAGTTACAGGGGCAGTATTGATCATACCAATACTGGAACTACAAACAACATCATCGAATGATTACATTCTTGATCAAAATTACGAATCAGGCAAAAACAGAATGGCTGTGCAACAATGTCAAACAATATTACAAATATTTCCTTATTCCCTTTAATTACATATAATATTTTGAGACGGATAAACCTAAATAGTGCAAAAATAACTCATTTAGTTTTTGCACAAAAGGAACTTATTTTCTGAGTTTGTAAGAAAAACGACAAAATATTTTTTTGACAATAAAACATTTTTATCTAGTCAATGTAGTATTGACCATATACTGATACTATACTTGATTTTGTTACTGTTGATATTTTTATCGATCGGCTTGCCCCTGTTGACATTCAAGAGCTCTAGCATAGAAGTTAGCATTGCTTCTTGTATCCTCCTATGAAGTGTAGCGTAGCATGTACAGCTATTCCTAGTCCTCCATTGATAATACTACTTGTAAGAAACATGCTTTATTCGCCGTAATGGAGGAAAAGATTAGTCTCGGTAAAGGGACGTTAACCACTAGCTTTCTCGCGAGGACAGTGCATAGCATTGAGAAAACGGCCCTTGGTTTGTCGCTGTCAAATTTGCAGGACACAGAATCTGTCATAAACATGCACGACCACGATATGACGATAGCGTTTAAATCTCTATCCTCGGCCAAATATATATCATATATCATGCATGCTTAATGTTATGTTGGGTGTAATTTTTGTGCCAAAAACTAGAGAAGGGTGGAATGTAATGCTTGCAGCAGTTTGAAAGTTAGTTTCCTCAAAGCAGCTGTGTGACAGTTTTAAACAATATTCTCAAGTCCTTTAGCAGAATAAAATGTAACAAGGAATACCCCAAAAATAGTGCCATTTAAAATTCCATCATGCTTTTTTGAAAAATGATCATTTGTGATGTTACGCAACATGTCAGCGTATCTCATGAGACTTCAGCCCAGTGAGCATTTGCTATTTTTTCCGTTTTTGAGACAATTCCACAGAATGGTAAATTCCAGTGATGGCCAAGATTAAAAAGTATGATGATGACCATCGATCAGCAGGAACAAGATATGGCTGCTCAACACAATTCATTTCTATAAATAACACAAGGCTTTGTTGATTACAGCAGTAATTATAAATCGCTACAAGGTGACTGTGGAGAGACACAGCCGACGGGCAGACAACGGGCCTGGCGCTGCTGCTTTCCGCCCGTTGTCTGCCAGTCGGCTGTGTCTCTCCACAGTGACTATATCACTTGGAAAACATGGGCCCTTTATTACATATATCAAGCGTTTTCAGAAAGTGAGTAGTTTAACTTTAACTTTTATTGCACAGCAGAAACTAACCCTTCTTGCACAGTTAATAAATATCTCATAATAAATTAATTCACTTTCCTTTGGGATAAATAGTTCTAAAAGTGAAATAAATTGGAACTCAACAAGCGCCAAAAGATCGATTGTGTTTCAACATTGGAAGGTCCACTGTAAACACTCTATAATGCTTCTAATGTGAGTAATAGCTTCATCATTTATCCTAATCATATGATTTTGAATGAGAACAAGAAACATTACATTTAATAACAGTTTTGTGACTCATAAATGTTTTTAATTCATAAGCTGCATTGTGAAAATGTCACACTATTCCAAACATTTTTCAGCAACGATATATAGTCATAAAAAAAACATTGCATATATTAATCTGTACTGTGGACTGTGGTAGTGTTTATTAGCCTGCAACACTACGTTATATACAAAAATCTGGGGATATGGAAAGACTATATACATGTATAAATACATAACTCATTAGGAGGTGCACAATACTTTGAAGTAGCACCGCCAACTATACTCTCTCACATATTAGGATATTTTGATAGTTAGCATCTAAGAATCATTGTTGAACTCATTTAGAAAAAAAAAAAAAAATACGAAAAAAAAAAAAGAGTAAATGGTCACAGATAAATTCTGGCTGCAAAAACATGATTGCATGATTACACTGTAACGTCTTAAAAGTGGTAAACAATAGGAAAACAACTTTGTGCACACTGCAAAGAGCTGAACACAACTATTTTACAGAGTGTAAGGGTAAATTAAAATAATTAAATTGAGGCTAAATTTAACTAAAAATGCTAAACTTAATACAATGCCTTAAATTATATTAAAATAAATTATTATTTGGAAAAATATCTTATATTTAGCAGTTAAGCTCAGTGTGAACAATTTTGCCATGTTGTCACCACTCTGGTATTATAGTAGTGCTCTCTTGTATTTACCCACAGTTCAACAGCACATCACATGTTTAAACACAGCATAACACTAACACACACAGAGTAAACATTTAAGTGTATTATACACTTCAGGTATACACTTTAAAATGCTCATTACTTTTAACACCAACTATTTCTTGAAAGAAACCACAAAATGGTGGTTTGTGTTCTGGGTAACCACTTTTCTTTCCAATGGTAGACAAAATAAATTAGCAGCCAAAAATATCAGTATACTTGTCTTGGAAGTATCCTTTTTTTTTCTAGGACAAGTGAAGCAAAAACTTAAGATGTTCAAAAAAACAAACAAAAAAATTGTCTTCACTGGTGAAAGTGCATAAAAAAAGAAAGAAAATGTTTTCTTTAAATTGTTCTTATTGCTCACAGTCTGATTGGAATGGGTTGTGGGGAGGGGAAGGATTGTAGTAATCCTAAAAGGGAAAAAATTGAAGACAGGAGCCTCAGTGGGTGTCTGTGTGTGCAAATGTGTGCAAATGTGTGCTGGTCCCTGCTGAGACAAACCGTAGAAGCCGAAAGTGAAGAAAGCTAAAGGGGAGGGGGTGTCAGGATGGTTGGAGCAAGGGGGTGGTAGTAGCAGTAGTAGAAAAAAGGAGGAGGATGAGGAGGAGAAGGGGGAGAAAAGTGCTGCTGCTGATGTTGGAGAAGAGTTCAGTTGGTTTTGTCTTCTACCTTGTACCCGGGGGTGGCTTTGTGGGAGGCAGAGTGACGGTCTTTACTCGGTGTGGAGGTCCTGTCTTTGGCCTTGGATTTGTGGCCTCTTCCCTCCTGACTTTCTACGTCTGATGTGTTGCCTGAAGAACTGTCCTGCAGATGTTCACAACAGGGAGGAATGAGATGATGCTTGAACAGACAAGTTCAAGGATAAATGCTGCACTGTACTTATTTTTAGTAATTCCCGCACTCTCGATAAATATGCAGATTAGATGTCTCGTAAGCACCTGCTGTTTTGGGTCGGGTTCTCTGGGTGGCTGGGGCCGTACTTTGGCTCCCACACATACTGGGAGACAAATATATTGTATATACCAGGGGTCGGCAACCTTTACAACTCAAAGAGCCATTTTGACCCGTTTCATAAAATAAAGAAAACAATGGGAGCCACAAAACTCTTTTGAAATTCAATATGAAATGATACTGCATACATAGTTTTTTTCTGCTTTGTGTTATGTATAAAGCAGGGGTCACACCTTAATATGAAAAACAAACACCTTAATATAAAAATTAAATGTTAGCGCGGTCTGCGAGTTTTATATGAGTGACACTTGACAGCAGTACACTTGCCAACACAATTTTTCCGGGAGACTTCCAAATTAGAGAGCAAATACTCTCTCAAGTATCTGATTTTCATCCAACCAACATTAACAAGGGCATGTTATGATGACACTGTCGTTAACGCCCTCTACAACCTGAACTAACGGCTTGCCATTCCAGTCACATGTTGAATCTGGTTTCTGCACTCACAAGGAAGTGACTGCAAGGCATACGTACTTGTTCAACAGCCATAGAGGTTACACTGAGGGTTGTGATATAAACAACTTTAACACTGTTACTAATATGAGCCACAATGTGAACCCACACCAAACGAGATTGAGAAACACATTTCCGGATAACATCCGCACCATAACACAACATAAACACAACAGAACAAATACCCAGAATCCCATCCATCCCTAACTCTTCTGGGCGACCTTATACACCCGCTAAATGGGTTTGACTTTGCATAGTGGAGTTTTAACTTGCACTTACAGATGTAGCGACCAACTGTAGTTACTGACAGTGGTTTTATGATGTGTTCCTGAGCCCATGTGGTGATATCCTTTACACACTGATGTCGGTTTTTAATGCAGTACCGCCTGAGTGATCAAAAGTCTGTTACATCATCACTTATGTGCAGTGATTTTTCCAGATTATCTGAACCTTTTGATCATTTTACAGACCGTAGATGGTAAAATCCCTAAATCCCTTGCAATAGCTCGTTGAGAAATGTTGTTCTAAAACTGTTCGACAATTTGCTTTAAAAATTGGTGACCCTCGCCCCATCCTTGTTGTGAATTACTTAGCATTGCATGGAAGCTGCTTTTATACCCAATCATGGCACCCACTTGTTCCCAATTAGCCTGCACACCTGTGGGATGTTTCAAATAAGTGTTTGATGAGTATTTCTCATCTTTATCAGTATTTATTGCCACATTTCCCAACTTCTTTGTCACGTGTTGCTGGCATCAAATTCAAAAGTTAATGATTATTTGCCAAAACAAGGTTTATCAGTTTGAACATCAATTATGTTGTCTTTGTAGTGCATTCAACTGAATATGGGTTGAAAATGATTTGAAAATCACTGTATTCCGTTTATATTTACGTCTAACACAATTTTCCAACTCATATGGAAACAGGGTTTGTAGTTTGCTCCTTTCTCCTCCTCCATTTATCGGCTTTCTTTTGTAAGTTAAGTTTTCATTACATATATGTATTGTTCCATTTGAAACAACTGTATTATTGACAAGGGGTAAATATTGTTATTATCAGTGGCTTAGTGGTTAGAGTGTTCGCTCTAAGATCGGTAAGTTGTGAGTTCAAACCCCGGCCGAGTCATACCAAAGACTTTAAAAATGGGACCAATTACCTCCCTAATTGGCATTCACCAAAAATAATTCCTGGGTGTGGTCACCACTGCTGCTCACTGCTCCCCTCACCTACCAGGGGTGATCAAGGGTGAGAATGCAGCGAATAATTTCGCCACACCAAGTGTGTGTGTGTGTGTGACAATCATTGGTACTTTAACTTTATTATTCATCATCAATCGTGCCATTTCTACTGGTATTTTTATTGCTCCATTTGTAGTGCAATAGTGTTTATGATCATATTTATTTCACTAACTGCTTTTTGCTATAATTTTTCAAATCATATTTTTACATATCGTATTTGCGGATTTTCTGTTGTTGTTGTCTCTTTGTCTTAGCCCCCTCTTCCCCTTGCAATTTCTCCCTGACTTCCTTTTTTTCTTCTTTCTATCCGCTCATGCTCCCTTCCGGCTGCGCTAAACATTAAATAAATCCATTCAATAAAGTAAAATACAAATGAGGCAATAAGAGGAAATATCCCATACTTTTCTTTTGTAAAGTAAATCTGTACAGCAGATATGGGCATCTCCATCATCAACATGATTTGCCTGAGAGGCTGGACGGGAGCTCCTGCCCCCAAACATAAAAAAGATGTTTAGTAATCCTAGAGCCTTACGGAAGAATTCTTGTTCTTTTTGTCTTCGTCTCCATCATCCGAGTCAGGATCAGAGTCCAGCGCAGGGAGCTCTGGATCCAGTGGGGGCTGAAACAGGGCAGTGTTCAAAGGCAGGTACCGCAGCTCATTGGGAGAGTACCTGTTAAATACAATGCACATATGTCAGAGAGCAAAGGCATACATGATAACACAGTGCAATTATCATTAAATCTTAACTACTAGTAGAACAGCATTAGAACTGTCAGACAAGTACAAAATAAAGTTAACAACTGCTAAAAATAAGGGGTGATAAAAAAAAAATGTAGCCAATTTAAACTTAAATGATGAAATGCAGTGACGGGAGTGCAACATGAGGGAGCATCCGAGTCAGCTTGCATGAATTCAGCTCATTTCATGGTGAACAATGATATAGCCGAATTTAACTCAACAGCCAGGGACAGAGATCAAAGTACCTTACGGACAAGCACTAATTGGGATTTCAAAAGTGATTGCAAAGGTTCCTAAATTTAACTGCTGACATATATGGTAACATATTGAGTCATTTCCAGTTGTATTACTTTTTCAAAATTATTATTAACCGACATCAGGGGTCTCAAACACGCGGCTCGCGGGCCAATTGAGACGTTACTCTGCGGCGCCCACCTTAATATGAAAGTTTAATATTGATGCGGCCCGCAAGTTTTATATGAATGGCGCTTGACAGCGTTGTGTGCGGAGCTGAAGGAATCTACCAATCACAGTGTGGTATATGGCTCTCAAGGGCGGAACATTGACGTCACTTGCGTGATGCAAGCAGAGAAACGTTTTGCCGCTTTTCCACTAGACCCGCACACAGTTTTCTTCCCTCGCTCGCTCGCTCGCCCGCCTGCTTGCTCTCTCTCTCCGAGCTCTGTCTGTCACTGTGTGTGTGCTCTCTCGCTCTCTCCCCCGGCGCCACTGTAACAGTCCGGGCCGCGGAGACGAGTGGTCCTGTAGCTTCCGAAGCATTCCACCGAAGGACAGAGCGACAATACAAAACTGTGGTGCACTGGACCTCAGCGCTTATACTCTGACAGAGAGTCGCTGGGCAAATCGGACGTGTAACACGTTAGTCGTGATGTTAGCCCATTCGGGGCTAATTGTGTTACCGTAACTGTAAACTCCATAGCTTGCTCATAACCACATTCTAGCTGCCGACATGGCGACATACAACCTTTACTGGGGCTCCGCATGCTCGTCACTACTGTTGCATGCTGGGTAGTGGAGTTCATATATTCCCTAGCTCATAACATCACAGTAAGTATGTGTATACATTGTTGCTGACTGGAGAAATCGAATTATTATTGTTATTACCTCTGACTGATTTATTTACTTGATTCTCATTTTGTTCATTTATATTTTGATTTTATTTTGTGTTGAAAATAAAAATAAAGAACTTTAAAAAAAAAAAAAATTTAAGAAATCTTTCCTTGCGGCCCAGCCTCACCCAGACTCTGCATCCAGTAGACCCCAGGTAAATTGAGTTTGAGACCCCTGACCTACATGTTGATTTAATGTTAATACCTGGTTACTTTCTGGTGTAACATGGTTCTCTCTTCATTTCTGTTAAAATATAATGAAGACTTATTATTCTGTTGTTTGATACTTGACAATAGTTTTGGCGAAACTACAAATTTAGGTATCGATCCAATAATGAGAACTTATTATTCTGTTGTTTGATACTTGACAATAGTTTTGGCGAAACTACAAATTTAGGTATCGATCCAATAACAAGTAGTTAGAGGGGCAGTATTGGTCATACCAGTGGTTCTCAAATGGGGGTACGCGTACCCCTGGGGGTACTTGAAGGTATGCCAAGGGGTACTTGAGATTTTTCAAAAATATTCTAAAAATAGCAACGATTCAAAAATCCTTTATAAATATATTTATTGAATAATACTTCAACAAAATGTGAATGTAAGTTCATAAACTGTGAAAAGAAATGCAACAATGCTATATTCAGTGTTGACAGCTACATTCTTTGTGGACATGTTCCATAAATACTGATGTTAAAGATTTCTTTTTTTGTGAAGGAATGTTTAGAATTAAGTTCATGAATCCAGATGGATCTCTATTATTCCCCAAAGAGGGCCCTTTAAATTGGTGATTACTTTTATGTGTAGAAATATTTATTTAGAATTGAATTACTAGTTATTTTTATATGTTTTTTTCCAAATACTTCAAGAAAGACCACTACAAATAAGCAATATTTTGCACTGTTATACAATTTAATAAATCAGAAACTGATGACATAGTGCTGTATTTTAATTCTTTATCTCTTTTTTTCTACCAAAAATGCTTTGCTCTGATTAGGGGGTACTTGAATTAAAAAAATGTTCACAGGGGGTACATCACTGAAAAAAGGTTGAGAACCACTGGGTCATACCACTGCTGATACTTCAAATTTCAAGATCATTAAATTATTGCATTTTGATCACTATTGTATACAGATGGAAGTGTGACAATATCAATTATATATTCAAATTGTGTGTCACTATTGGCTCTGATTTAAATAATATGCTTTTGCCCTTAAAGCCCTCCTGTGTCCCTGGATTTACTTCTTAAGTTACTAAACAATAACGACGAAATATTTTGATAATAAAAAAATATTGATCTAACCACTGTAGTATCAACCATATACCAATACTAGAGTTGGTATCGTTACTGTCAATATTTGTTTCGATCCGTCCACCTTTATTTTCGTTTAAGAGCTCTTGCTTGCGGTGAGCATATTCTGCTACAGTGTGTAGAGTACCATGTTAAGCTCTTCCTCATCAAGAAACAGTTTATTTTACACCATGGAGGCAAGGATTACTGATTTATAAGTGGCTTTGTTAAAGTTAAAGTACTAATGATTGTCATACACCCACTAGGTGCACTGTGGAGGGACATTAGCCACTAGCGAGAATACTATATTGCGTTAAAGACCCTTGTGTTCGCTTGTCGCTGTCATGTTTGCAGAAAAATCAACACGCATTAAGCCAAATTTATCATTATACATCATATCATTTGTACAGGCTTCAAAAACATGGAAATAAGTAAACTACTGTTTATTGTGCAGTAATGTACCTCTTGTAGTAGTCTTGGAACTGTCCTGGTATGAGAGCAACAGGGTAGGGCCCTGTCCTGGTCAAATCTGGAGCAAGAACTTTAAACCTGCCCTGGGGCACTTGAATAACCTAGGACGACAAAAAAAGCAAATAAACATGCAGTTTTAATGAAATAGTTATGGTGTTTATAGCAAAAGTTTAAATTGCTGTGATTTATTAGGAATATATGTAGTAGTACGATGTATGTTCTACGATATAACTGCCTATTGTTTATATTGGAATTTCAACTTCCAGGATGCAGCTAATGTAACTTCATCAAAACTGTTACTTTGCAGGAGCCATTTTAAGTCACTTGAAAGAACTTTACGGCAAAGCCAACAGAAGCATGTATGTCAACAAAATGGCAGAGAGAAAAAGCACAACAGAAGCTATAACAACAAAATCCAAAAAGAAAAAACAGACAAATTTCTTGGTTTGGATTAAGAAAAGTCAGACACCAACCAAACAGTAGGCTACTCGGCAAAACATGTCGCAAACAATTAATTCCTAGCGACTTAAACAAATTGATTATTTCCTATCACGTAAAGACACGGCGTAAAAAACAGTACAGAGACAGTGTTAAAAATAGACAAAGTACAGTACAGTGAGATCACAATATACAAACGCCTCAAACCTCAGACCTTTACATTGCACCAAATATGCCTCTGTGTGCAAACCATGTTTTTCCATACAAATTATTTTTTCATTCATCATTTTGCATGCTGTTTTAAGGCCATCATGGGCTGCCATTTTGATGACATCCCTTCCTGTACACAAGGCAATGGCCATTTTAAACAGGCGTGGCACCCTATGTCACATGTTGTATACATCATGTACACAAGGGCAGGACCGGGGGGACCTGTACCGGTAACGCATTGGCTACTGGGCCGCATAGAAACATAAAATAATTTATAAAGGACTGCATTTTCTCCGACTTAACTTTTGCCTGTCCCACTGGACACACCAATAAGCTTGTTTATAGATGTACAAGAAAAACTCCTCATAGGAAGTTGCCATGTGTTATAGTTGTTAAAACTTTGTGACATGATACAATGCACATTAATGAACATATAAAATATAAATGCGACAGATTGTAGCCAAAGGCTGATTTTCATCCGGTTGATGGTAACGTGCTAGGGTCTCATTGTAAAGAAACAAGCCCAGGGCTCCCACTAATTCAGCGTTATAGTCAGTTGTATATTTACTGCACTTATTTTTGCTGTATTTATCTGGCACAAATAAAAAACCGGCTCCTGATAATAATGCTTACATTAAACCGGTCTGTGATGCAAAAAAGGTTGGGGAGCTATGCTCTATCCCATTTACATCCTGCACACACGAGCACAGCCATTTTGAAGAGCTTTGACGTCAAGCAGTACTTCTGACGTGTTTATTTCCACAATTGTCGTACTTTGGGGTGGTCAGCGCTGTCAGTCTGTCTTAGAGATCACTTTGTGTTATCATAAACACTTTAAATGTGTCCACACTCACAGTACAGCTTTGGGTTGATAGACTGTCTACACAATATTTCAACTTTAAGTTTAGCAAGTTGGCCTCCGGCTTGCGGCACCTTCTGTTCAAGGATTTTATCAACAAAGGGGGTTTTGTTCCGCAACACGTCTTTAATTGTTTTAGACCGAAAAAGATGCCACAGCGGACCTTTATTACAGCGGAGGAGAAGGCACTACCAGGACACAAGGCGATTAAGGATTTACACAGTTTGGGGATTTTCGCCGTGTTTAATTGAGCGTTACAATAGGCCTTATGATGGCATTGTGTTTATATGTATGAGGGCACCTGTCTACCTTGTTTAAGTGCTAATAATAAAATTGTATTATTTAAGAAATTTAATATTGCTACTCTCCTCTCTGAGCTGCAACCTTATCGTGGTAGAGGAGTTTGCGTGTCCCAATGATCCTAGGAGCTATGTTGTCCGGGGGCATAAAGCCCCCTGGTAGGGTCTCCCAATGCAAACAGGTTCTAGGTGAGGGATCAGACAAAGAGCAGCTCGAAGACCTTTATGAAGAAGAAACATCATGGACCCAGATTTCCCTCGCCCGGACGCGGGTCACCGGGGCCCCCCTCTGGAGCCAGGCCCGGAGGTGGGGCACGATGGCGAGCGCCTGGTGGCCGGGCCTGTTCCCATGGGGCCCGGCCGGGCACAGCCCGAAGAGGCAACGTGGGTCACCCCTCCAATGGGCTCACCACCCATAGCAGGGGCCATAGAGGTCGGGTGCATTGGGAGCTGGGCGACAGCCGAAGGCAGGGCACTTGGCGGTCCGATCCTCGGCTACAGAAGCTAGCTCTTGGGACGTGGAACGTCACGTCACTGGGGGGGAAAGAGCCTGAGCTAGTGCGCGAAGTCGAAAAATTCCGGCTGGATATAGTCGGACTCACTTCGACGCACAGCAAGGGCTCTGGAACCACTTCTCTCGAGAGGGATTGGACCCTCTTCCACTCTGGCGTTGCCGGCAGTGAGAGGCGACGGGCTGGGGTGGCAATTCTTGTTTCCCCCCGGCTCAAAGCCTGTACGTTGGAGTTCAACCCGGTGGACGAAAGGGTAGCCTCCCTCCGCCTTCGGGTGGGGGGACGGGTCCTGACTGTTGTTTGTGCTTATGCACAAACAGCAGTTCAGAGTACCCACCCTTTTTGGGAACGCTCGAGGGAGTACTGGAAAGTGCTCCCCCGGGTGATTCCCTTGTCCTACTGGGAGACTTCAACGCTCACGTTGGCAACGACAGTGAAACCTGGAGAGGCGTGATTGGGAAGAATGGCCGCCCGGATCTGAACCCGAGTGGTGTTTTTGTTATTGGACTTTTGTGCTCGTCACAGTTTGTCCATAACAAACACCATGTTCAAACATAAGGGTGTCCATATGTGCACTTGGCACCAGGACACCCTAGGCCGCAGTTCCATGATCGACTTTGTAGTTGTGTCATCGGATTTGCCGGCCTCATGTTATGGACACTCGGGTGAAGAGAGGGGCGGAGCTTTCTACCGATCACCACCTGGTGGTGAGTTGGCTGCGATGGTGGGGGAGGATGCCGGACAGACCTGGGAGGCCCAAACGCATTGTGAGGGTCTGCTGGGAACGTCTGGCAGAGTCTCCTGTCAGACAAAGTTTCAATTCCCACCTCCGGAAGAACCTTGAACATGTCACGAGGGAGGTGCTGGACATTGAGTCCGAGTGGACCATGTTCCGCACCTCTATTGTCGAGGCGGAAGATCGGAGCTGTGGCCGCAAGGTAGTTGGTGCCTGTCGGGGCGGCAATCCTAAAACCCCTTGGTGGACACCAGCGGTGAGGGATGCCGTCAAGCTGAAGAAGGAGTCCTATCGGGTCCTTTTGGCTCATAGGGACTCCGGAGGCAGTGGACAGGTACCGACAGGCCAAGCGGTGTGCAGCTTCAGCGGTCGCGGAGGCAAAAACTCGGACATGGGAAGAGTTCGGGGAAGCTATGGAAAACGACTTCCGGACGGCTTCGAAGCGATTCTGGACCACCGTCCGCCGCCTCAGGAAGGGGAAGCAGTGCACTATCAACACCGTGTATGGTGCGGATGGTGTTCTGCTGACCTCGACTGCGGATGTTGTGGACAGGTGGAAGGAATACTTCGAAGACCTCCTCAATCCCACCAACACGTCTTCCTATGAGGAAGCAGTGCCTGGGGAATCTGTGGTGGACTCTCCTATTTCTGGGGCTGAGGTCGCTGAGGTAGTTCAAAAGCTCCTCGGTGGCAGAGCCCCAGGGGTGGACGAGATCCGCCCGGAGTTCCTTAAGGCTCTGGATGCTGTGGGGCTGTCTTGGTTGACAAGACTTTGCAGCATCGCGTGGACATCGGGGGCGGTACCTCTGGATTGGCAGACCGGGGTGGTGGTTCCTCTCTTTAAGAAGGGAGACCGGAGGGTGTGTTCCAACTATCGTAGGATCACACTCCTCAGCCTTCCCGGTAAGGTTTATTCAGGTGTACTGGAGAGGAGGCTACGTCGGATAGTCGAACCGCGGATTCAGGAGGAACAGTGTGGTTTTCGTCCTGGTCGTGGAACTGTGGACCAGCTCTATACTCTCGGCAGGGTTCTTGAGGGTGCATGGGAGTTTGCCCAACCAGTCTACATGTGCTTTGTGGACTTGGAGAAGGCATTCGACCGTGTCCCTCGGGAAGTCCTGTGGGGAGTGCTCAGAGAGTATGGGGTATCGGACTGTCTTATTGTGGCGGTCCGTTCCCTGTACGATCAGTGTCAGAGCTTGGTCCGCATTGCCGGCAGTAAGTCGAACACATTTCCAGTGAGGGTTGGACTCCGCCAAGGCTGTCCTTTGTCACCGATTCTGTTCATAACTTTTATGGACAGAATTTCTAGGCGCAGTCAAGGCGTTGAGGGGTTCCGGTTTGATAACCGCAGGATTAAGTCTCTGCTTTTTGCAGATGATGTGGTCCTGATGGCTTCATCTGACCGGGATCTTCAGCTCTCGCTGGATCGGTTCGCAGCCGAGTGTGAAGCGACCGGAATGAGAATCAGCACCTCCAAGTCCGAGTCCATGGTTCTCGCCCGGAAAAGGGTGGAGTGCCATCTCCGGGTTGGGGAGGAGACCCTGCCCCAAGTGGAGGAGTTCAAGTACCTAGGAGTCTTGTTCACGAGTGAGGGAAGAGTGGATCGTGAGATCAACAGGCGGATCGGTGCGGCGTCTTTAGTAATGCGGACATTGTACCGGTCCGTTGTGGTGAAGAAGGAGCTGAGCCGGAAGGCAAAGCTCTCAATTTACCGGTCGATCTACGTTCCCATCCTCACCTATGGTCATGAGCTTTGGGTCATGACCGAAAGGATAAGATCACGGGTACAAGCGGCCGAAATGAGTTTCCTCCGCCGTGTGGCGGGTCTCTCCCTTAGAGATAGGGTGAGAAGCTCTGCCATCCGGGAGGAACTCAAAGTAAAGCCGCTGCTCCTTCACATCGAGAGGAGCCAGATGAGGTGGTTCGGGCATCTGGTCAGGATGCCACCCGAACGCCTCCCTAGGGAGGTGTTTAGGGCACGTCCAACCGGTAGGAGGCCACGGGGAAGACCCAGGACACGTTGGGAAGACTATGTCTCCCGGCTGGCCTGGGAACGCCTCGGGATCCCCCGGGAAGAGCTAGACGAAGTGGCTGGGGAGAGGTTAGTCTGGGTTTCCCTGCTTAGGCTGTTGCCCCCGCGACCCGACCTCGGATAAGCGGAAGATGATGGATGGATGGAATATTGCTACTAACATTTTTCCGTGCTACCAAATTTTTTCATTTAGTAGCACCGGTGATACTGGTGAAAAAGTTAAGCGTACAGCACTGATAATGAGTAGTTATTATGAATAATAAGCTTGTAATAAGTACAAAGTATGAATAATATTTATGAGAGGTCCCAAGTAAACTTACATGTGTCTGGAGGTCAAAGTAAGCCCTCCTTTCTTCCATTCGCTCCCTGTTGAAGTTACTGTTGAACTCTGCCGCTTTTTTGGCAGCCTTCTTAATGTATTCCGGAACCTTACTGGCCTCTACCTTCTGATGGTTCTGCTGCTGCATTTGCTGAAAGAGCACAGCAGACATATTACATGGTAAATTTGTGTTTTTTTTTGTGAAATGTATTACAGTAAAGTAATCAAACGACGCCGACATGAAACATTGTTGTGTACCTACAGAGTACTCTTTAGCTATCCTCTGTCGCTCTCTCTCCTGCAATATGACCGAGTACTCTGAATGTTTGGAGGGATACTCCTTTATCATCAGGTCAATCACCTCGTCACTGCGCAAAGCTGTTAAACCTTGAAACAACAAGAACACGGTTAAAGTATCTTAACTCACAACCACTTTAGTAGTAAAAGACGTGTGGGTACTTGAATGCTTCCTACCAAGAGTGCATTGCGTTTCTGTGATCACATTCTGTTCACGCAAGTAAAGCTTCTCTTTGTGCGACAGGTCCCTCCGTTCCATATCTGTAAAATTGTAGAGATAATTAAATAAGTACAGACACTACTTTACAGATAAGTTTAAACTTCTTACGGCCTATAAAAAGTAATATTACACCATGTTGCCATCACACTTTAACTACAGATAACTTTTCGAGCTTACATTTTCAATTATTTTGGTCGACATTATTCACAACTAATTCATACCAGGGTACTTCCTCTTGAAGGATGTGACTCCCAGATACTCGCTGACCTGCTCTTGCAACATGTAATACTCTCCCATATCATCCGGTGGCCACTTGTACTCTGTCAGGTTCTCTGCTGGGAAATATGTTGGACTGGAAGAGGCAAGGGAAAAACGGCAGCGGTTGGACGAAGGCGTGAACACAAAAAGCATCATGCTTAAAGGGGAACGGAACTTCTTTTTTAGAATTTTGCCGATCATTCACAATACCTACGCAAGACAACACATATAATTTTTTTTTAATGCATTTTAATTAGTGATATACAACAAGTTCTAGGTGGCTAACAATGAAGCAAATTAGATTAATCTAATGCACCCAGCCGATGAGCAGCTGCATCGCCTCTGAATTGGGGAAAGTTAATTCTAGATTATAAGTAATGCCTCTCACTTATATAGTAGAAGGTTGTGGCCATAAACAGATAAGATGGTCATTTTTGATATTCAACTTAGACCAGAAAAAAGCAGACATTCTACAGTAAGTGATTGTTTTATTGCAAACCCTGTTTCCATATGAGTTGAGAAATTGTGTTAGATGTAAATATGAACGGAATACATGATTTGCAAATATCACTTTCAACCCATATTCAGTTGAATATGCTACAAAGACAACATATTTGATGTTAAAACTGATAAACATTTTTTTTTGTGCAAATAATCATAAACTTTAGAATTTGATGCCAACAACACGTGACAAAGAAATTGGGAAAGGTGGCAATAAATACTGATTAAGTTGAGGAATGCTCATCAAACAATTATTTGGAACATCCCACAGGTGTGCAGGCTAATTGGGAACAGGTGGGTGCCATGATTGGGTATAAAAGCAGCTTCCATGAAATGTTAAGTAAGTCACAAACAAGGATGGGGCGAGGGTCACCAATTTATAAGCAAATTGTCAAACAGTTTTAGAACAACATTTCTCTACTAGCTATTGCAAGGAATTTAGGGATTTTACCAGCTACGGTCCGTAGAATCATCAAAAGGTTCAGAGAATCTGGAGAAATCACTGCACGTAAGCAATGATATTACAGACCTTTGATCTGTCAGGCGGTACTGCATCAAAAAACGACATCAGTGTGTAAAGGATATCACCACATGGGCTCAGGAACACTTCATTAAACCACGTCTGAGTGTAACACAAGCCTCCTCTCTTCCTGTTTTTAAATCTCTCTTAAAAACATACTTTTATTCCTTGGCTTTTAACACTAAGTGATATCCATCCTGCAACGGCGCCCCATTATACACCTGCTGTGAACCTGTTTTTATGTTTTATTTATTTATTTTTTATCATGTTCTGTTTGTGTTGTGTTGTTTTCTCGGTCCTCGTATTATCTTTTAACCTGTCCATTGTACAGCACTTTGGCTATCCCTGTGGTAAATATTAAATGTGCTTTATAAATAAAGTTGATTTGATTTGATTTGACTGTCAGTAACTACAGTTGGTCGCTACATCTGTAAGTGCAAGTTAAAACTCTACTATGCAAAGCGAAAGCCATTTATCAACAACACCCAGGAACGCCGCCAGCTTTGCTGGGCCTGAGCTCCTCTAAGATGGACTGATGCAAAGTGGAAAAGTGTTCTGTGGTCTGACAAGTCCACATTTCAAATTATATTTGGAAACTGTGGACGTGGTGTCCTCTGGAACAAAGAGGAAAATAACCATCCGGATTGTTATAGGCGCAAAGTTCAAAAGCCTGCATCTGTGATGGTATGGGGGTGTATTAGTGCCCAAGGCATGGGTAACTTACTGTGAAGGCACCATTAATGCTGAATGGTCCATACAGGTTTTGGAGCAACATATGTTGTCATCCATGCAACGATATCATGGACACCATGCCATGATAACGCCAAAACTATTGATAAACAATGCCAAGCCATGTGTTACAACAGCGTGGCTTCGTAGTAAAAGAGTGCAGGTACTTTCCTGGCCCGCCTGCAGTCCAGACATGTCTCCCATCAAAAATGGGTGGCGCATCATGAAGCGTAAAATACGACAACAAGACCCCGGACTGTTGAACAACTTAAGCTGTACATCAAGCAAGAATGGTAAATAATTCCACTTTCAAAGCTTCATCATTTAGTTTCCTCTGTTCCCAAACGTTTATTGAGTGTTGTTAAAAGAAAATGTGATGTAACACAGTGGTGAACATGTTCTTTTCCAACTACTTTGGCACATGTTGCGGCCATGAAATTCTAAGTTAATTATTATTTGCAAAAAAGAATAAAGTTTATGAGTTTGAACATCCAATATCTTGTCTTTGTAGTGCATTCAATTGAATATGGGTTGAAAAGGATTTGAAAATCATTGTATTCCGTTTATATTTACATCTAACACAATTTCCCAACTCGTATGGAAACGGGGTTTGTATGTTTGTATATTGTATTTCTTGTTAAGCACTTAGAAATAGTGCTATTTGCTGGATCTGCTTTTTACTCAACTTCCAAAATGTGTAACTCCTCAACTTTATATTCAGGCTCAAAGATATAAGATTCTGGATCATCATTTGTCCCAAAGTAGTCATTGTTGGCTCCCATAAGGTCTGCCATGATTATTAGTAGTTGTTGTTGTTGTAGGAAATAGCGAACATTCTGATGCATCTTTGAAATCAATGGCTGCTGTATGCTCAAAATTACCAAAATATGTAAATATTACATTTTATTATAATTGTTACTGCATGACATATACTTACAGCATATATAGTAAACGTTGATGGAGGTTTTTGGATTTGTTTTTAAAGTCCTTTACAGGAAAAATACTGCAAAACCCGATTCCCATTTCTTCCATTGTTAGCTGACTTTTTCTGGTGTTTATTTACAAGTTAGAATGCATTAAAAAAAGAAAAACACATGTTCTTGTCTCTCACATTAGGATTGTGAAAGTTAGACAAAATTCCAAAAAAGTGCAGTAGCCCTTTAAATTTAAAGTAGAAGCACACCTACCCAAACTCTTGACTGGAAGTGTCACAGCTCCGTGAACTGTCTCCTGAACCCATTCTCCGCCGCTTAGGAGGTTGGCTGCCATCATTAGACTCCTCTTCCGTTATGTCCTCCTGAAGAAAAGTAAATCCCAATCAAACTCAACTTGTGCTTGCAAAAAGGGAACCCCTGAGCAATTATATTTAACGATCTAACCAAGATCATCTCAAATAGCTGTATTGTTTTATAATATATGTATTGGTTTGAGTCTACGAAAAATGGCTTTAAGATGTACTTTTTTTTTTGGAGTGGGTGGGTACGAAATAAACCAGTATGCATGTCCAATCTTTCACATATTAAATCAGTAATGTTTACTAGACTTGTAATGATATCATACTGTATTGGTAAACTGTAAAATGCCTTGATTGATGGAATATTAATCAATCAATCAACATCACAATGGTGCACAAAGTGCTTTACAGGACAAATAGGTTAAAAGCAACTAAAACCATGCATATTAAAACAGTAACAATAAATAATTATGGAAATTATTTGTTAAAAGCCAATTTAAACAAATATGTTTGTGGTTGAGATTTTAAAAAAGTCTAGCTCCCTGATGGCTCACAACTTAGGTGGGAGGGAGTTCCATAACTTGGGTGCAGATGCGGATGCGGAAAAAGAACCATCCATCCATTTTCTACCGCTTGTCCCTTTGGGGGTCGCTGGAGCCTATCTCAGCAGCATTCAGGGCTAACACAAATAGACAGACATCATTCACACACTAGGGCCAATTTAGTGTTGCCAATCAACCTATCCCCAGGTGCATGTGTTTGGAGGTGGGAGGAACCCCGAGTACCCGGAGGGAACCCACGCAGTCACGGAAAGAACATGCAAACTCCACACAGAAAGACCCTGACACCAGGAATCAAACCCAGAACCTTTGTATTGTGAGGCACATGCAATAACCCCTGTATCACCATACTGTAATATTTTAGTAGTCCTCAATTTGTTTAGCTGAATGACCCATGAACACTCAAAATCAGTCATCACTGCACACAAGGTGAAATATCAAAAATATAATTTGTCAATGTCTTAATAGTTTTAAGGATTATAGTTTACAGAAGAGGTGTCCAAAGCGCGGCCCATGGGCCATTTGTATCTCATAGCTATTTTTTTAATGGCCCTCAACACCCTCCATCCATCCATTTTCTAACGCTTGTCGCTTTTGGGGTCGCGGGGGGTGCTGGAGCCTATCTTAGTTGCATTTGGGCGGAAGGTAGGAGGAAGCTGGATTACCCGGAGGGAACCCACACAGTCACGGGGAGAACAAGCAAACTTCACACAGAAAGATCCCGAGTCCAGGATTGAACTCGTATTGTGAGGCACATTCACCAACTCCTGTTCCATAGGGGTGTACCGGTACGTGTATTTGTATTGAACCGTTTCGGTACGGGGGTTTCGGTCCGGTTCGGAGGTGTATGGAACGAGTTTGTAATCTAAAGTCTTAACAAGCTGCTCTGCTTTCTGCCTCAGTCTGAGCACCCAGCATTGTCCCGCCCACACAACCATCTGATTGGTTACATACAAAGCCAATCAGCAGTGCGTATTCAGAACGCATGTTGTCAATGCTTCAGCGTTGAGCAGATATGTGTTTAGCAGCGGACATCGTACTCTCCCCAAATTATAAAAAACACTTCCCAGTCACAACTACTGCTAGCATCATTATGAGCCCATTGACCTTCTAGAAACTTAAACTGCAGCGCAGCTCGCTCGCAGTTCTGACTTGAGGTGAAGGCTAATTAGCTTTTGGCGTAACGTTAGCTCATTTTGCTGTGCGTGTGTGTGTGCGTGCGTGCATGCGTGTGCATGTGCATGTGTTAGGGGCAGCAAAGCCCTGTCTGTCTGTTATTTCTCATGAACTAACATGAAGTCCATGGTGTTCAGGGATGAATAGTCTCTCCTATTGCTATTGTACTATTTTTTCAGCTATAGTTATATTAATCATTAGTAATGCAGCAGCATAATTTTGAATGGCAGGGTCCCTGCTATCACATGTTGACAAAAATATAACATTTACATAATAAAAGTCAACCACAGGGTTCCCAAATGCTGTAATAAATTAAGCATGATAAGTTGACTTGAAACTGTTTAATGTTGCACTTTTTATATGTAGAAAAGGTTTTGTCATTTGATTTAATCAAAGCAACAACTTGAGGCAGGTTAATGTGGATTAACGTGGGCAGAATTATTATAGTGTTTCCAATGTTAAAAGGATAAAGTCATTGTTTACAAATTTGGTAAATAAATAACCCAAAGAATGTATATTTTGTTTTTTTCTTACTGTACCGAAAATTAACCGAACCGTGACCTCTAAGCCGAGGTATGCACCGAACCGAAATGTTTGTGTACCGTTACGCCCGTACTATTCCACCGTGCTGCCTGGAAAAAGAACAATCACTCCATTTTTTTTTTTTACTCTAGTCCAGTGGTTCTCAAACTTTTTTTGTCATCCCCCACTTTGGACAAGGGGGAGTTTTCAAGACCCACCTACCCCCATCGCCCCAACAGATCGCTAATGCCAAGTTTAACATTTTCAAATGTATTGAACATCAAGTAACATCAAGTTGTATACATTCAAACTCAATAACATAAAATAAAATCAAGTTCAATAATAAATAAAATAACTGTGCTGCTGTGGTATAACTTGCATCAAGTTCAATAATAAATAAAATAACTTGCATCAAGTTCAATAATAAATAAAACAATAGTGTTATAACTTGCATCAAGTTCAATAATAAATCAAATAAAAGTGTTATAACTTGCATCAAGTTCAATAATAAATAAAACAATAGTGTTATAACTTGCATCAAGTTCAATAATAAATCAAATAAAAGTGTTATAACTTGCATCAAGTTCAATAATAAATAAATTAAAATTGCCACTTTTTCGTGTTTTGATTAAGTTTACCGCGCTCACAACATCTGTTAAAACCTCATTGAGTTCGGGGCTGAGCTGCCTTGATGCGAGTGCTTCCCGGTGAATGACAGTGTGTCCAATGCGCATTTGGCGCAACCCTCTTTATTAGAGCCTGCTGCCTGTTTCTTGACCCTGTCATGGTCTGTGCGCCATCGGAGCAAAAGCCCATACAGTTTTCCCATTTAAGGTTGTGTTCTTTGAGGAAACGGTCCATCATCTTGACCAGTTCATCAGCAGTGGCTCTATTTTTTATGTATTTGCAAAACAGTAAATCCCCGCACAGTGATTTGCCATTCACAAAGCGGACGTATGTGATGAACAGGCAGTCTTTATTGCTGTCAGTAGCTTCATCCACTTGTAAAGCAAAACGACTTTATTTTAATTTGTCTACGACAGGGGTCAGCAACCTTTACCACTCAAAGAGCCATTTTGACCTGTTTTACAAATTAAAGAAAACAATGGGAGCCACAAAATTCTTTTGAAATTTAAAATGAAATAACACTGTCTAATCTCCCTCTGATCCCCACAATTTCCCTCTCTGTCTTCCTTTTTTTCTCTTTCTATCCCTTGCTGCTCCAGCCCGGCTGCACAAAATGATAACATAAATAAATATAATAAAGTCAAATTTAAATAAGGCAACAAGAGAAGTATCCTACACTTCTCTTCTGTAAAGTAAATGTGAAAAGCCGATATAGGCATCTACATCAACTTTATGATTTGCCTGAGAAGCTGGACAGGACAAAAAAATTAAAATATAAAATTTAAAAAAATAATAATAAAAAAAATTTAAAAAAATGAAATAACACTTCATATAAAGTTTTATTTTTGCTTTGTGCGATGTATAAATTAACTATGATGTGTTACGTTTATGAAATCAATGAACGACTGCAGAAAAAATGAAATAAAACGTTTTAACTCCGAAAAAGACGTCGGGTTGAAGGTTAAGTAAAATACTTAATGTCTATTTAAGTCCTCCTTGTAGTAAAGAAAAAAAAACGCCAAACTTAAATTATTCACTAGCTGAGAACCAAAAATGCCGTAAAATGTCTATTTCCCTGAACAATTAAAAAATGTGAATATATGCAAAATTATAGGAAATTTAAATATTTATCATACGTGGTCAAAGTGATTTCTACTCCTGAACCGCAGAGCACAGCGTCTCCACATCGGGGCTGTATGACGTCACCTTTATCTTCACACAGGATTATAAATTCTCATCTGAGGCGTGTGCCATGTTTGTTTTTAATAAAGTTCATGTTGGAGAACACCTGCTCACATACATATGAGGATCCAAAGATCGACAGGACTCCAAGTGCATACTTTTTCATGTTCACATAAAAGTCCGGGATAGCGTTCCAAGTTTCGAACACAAGTTTGTCTGGTTTGGGGAGGTTTTCAATATCACACTATTTGTGATTCTGAGCAAGAACGGCCTTCTGGCGTGAAACATCTTCAAGGTCCGCTGTCAGGCGCTTTAATATGGACACCCACATGGCTTTGACGGAGACGCGCGCGGCCGTGGTCGTGTCCCGAGGTTGGACAAGCAGAATGACAAGCTGAGCTGGCCGTGACAAGCTGAGCCGCATCAGAGTGATCAAAGAGTCGCATGCGGCTCCGGAGCCGCGGGTTGCCGACCCCTGGTCTACGAGTTGTTCCTCAAGATCACTTGCAATGTCGCGTATACGTCTCGCAACTGTGTCGCTTGACAGTGGGACAGCTTTTAATTATGCTGCGCTTGTCTCGTCAAGCATGAGTGACACGTTGTCTATTGAAGCGGGGAGAATCAGCTGCTCAGCAATTGTGTGCGCTTTTTTGCATTGAGCAATTTTTTATGCAACTGTATATGAAGCCAATTCATCCATTTTGTGTAATTGTGGTCCACACATTAGCCTGCTACCCATCCGCGCGAAAGTTTGTTCCGCTTAGCCCCGCCCCCATTAGTTACTGTTGCGTCTGTCAAACTTTCGCTTCTACCTAGAAATTTAAAGTTTACAGGAAAAATATGTGATTTACATTCATTTATATATCGGATTTCACACACAATCACAAAGTGATTTACAGTTTGTATAGAAAATGGGGTTGTAAAAAAAAAATCTACGAATAAAAAAAAAAATAAATAAAAAAAAGTTAAAGTGAAATTTCCTCCCGTTCCTCGCGCCCCACCTGTCATGTCTCTATTCCCCACCAGTGGGGTGCGCCCCACACTTTGAGAAACGCTACTCTAGTCCATGTTTTGATTGATTAATTGGGACATTTATTAATAGATTGCACAGTACAGTACATATTCCGTACATTTGATACTCGAAAAAGTATTTAAACTTGTTTAAGTTGCGGTCCACGTTAATCAATTCATGTTAAATTCATGCTACTTCCAGAGAGGTGTGAGAATATAAGAACAAATTCCTTGGTGGATGGCGAACAGTTGAAAATTCAGCCAATTATGCTGGGGCCAGACAATGGATGGCCTTAAAAACAAAAATGATTTTAAAATGTGTTCTAAAACATACTGGTAGCCAATGGAGAGCAAAGAGAACTATATGGGCATGACTTGGAGCATGAGTGAGGAGGCGAGCAGCTGTATTTTGTACCATGGTGTACTTTAGAAGAACAAGTTTGTGTAAAAAAACCAATATTGTTACCTCAAACACACAAGTCATGCACTTAACAGGCGACATTGTCGTATAAAACAAAACATAAACAACGGCCTCATACTGCTATTCACTAACAGTGGCAGCCATTGGAGCACTCCACAGCCGCTAGCTTAATAAGAACAAACGCAGAGGACCTCCTAAATTTGTTCAATCTGCATTTTTTCCCCTTTTCTACGAAGTGAAGTTGTTACCTTTAGCGATTGTGCTCCGGGGGTAGCTGGGTTACTGTCGCACGGTGGTCTCGGTGGAAGCACTGCAGCCATCTTTGCAGCTTATAGCTTTATTCAAGATAAACGACTTTTTTTTCGCTCTACGGGTTTTGTTGGTGGTTAATGGACGTCACACTGAGCACACTGCCGACTAGTGGTCTGGAGTGACGCGATCATTTTGATCGTTTAATTGATTGATTGATTGAAACTTTTATTAGTAGATTGCACAGTACAGTACATATTCCGTACAATCGACCAGTAAATGGTAATAAGTTTTTCAACTTGTTTAAATCGGGGTCTACGTTAATCAATTCATGGTAAATTCATTTATGGAGACAAATACACATAAAGGTTGGGTATTCTATAAAATGATTGAGGTAAAATACATCCTGGCGCAGTCGACATAGAGCAGTGGTTCTCAAATGGGGGTACGCGTACCCCCGGGGTACTTGAAGGTATGCCAAGGGGTACGTGAGATTTTTGTAAAATATTCTAAAAATAGCAACAATTCAAAAATCCTTTATAAATATATTTATTGAATAATACTTCAACAAAATATGAATGTAAGTTCATAAACTGTGAAAAGAAATGCAACAATGCAATATTCAGTGTTGACAGCTAGATTTTTTTGTGGACATGTTCCATAAATATTGATGTTAGAGATTTCTTTTTTTCTTTTTTTAAATGTTCGGAATTAAGTTTATGAATCCAGATGGATCTCTATTGCAATCCCCAAAGAGGGCACTTTAAGTTGATGATTACTTCTATGTGTATAAATCTTTATTTATAATTGAATCACTTGATTATTTTTCAACAATTTTTTAGTTATTTTTATATCTTTTTTTCCAAATAGTTCAAGAAAGACCACTACAAATGAGCAATATTTTGCACTGGTATATAATTTAATAAATCAGAAACTGATGACATAGTGCTGTATTTTACTTCTTTATCTCTTTTTTTCAACCAAAAATGCTTTGCTCTGATTAGCGGGTACTTGAATTAAAAAAAATTCACAGGGGGTACATCCCTGAAAATAGGTTGAGAACCACTGATGTAGTGCGTAAAATGCTTTTGTTTTGAAAAACCCTACTGGAAGTCGGAAAGGAAAACAGTGGCAATCCGCGGAAATCATCAACAGGGCTATTTTGCTTGACTGAGACAGCTATCCATCTGCCAGTCCCTATTCTAACCATATTTACAATTACTCTCACAAAACGCCAAGCTGGCGATGTCGGAGTCATACGGTAAGATGTGCCTTTTGTCGAGTTGACCACAATTACCGCCGTCACGTTGTGGCAGAGATGGGTGGGCAGGTGTCGAGGGGGCTTCATCTCATCGTAAATAAATTAGCCGGCATGCTAAGTTAGCCGCTGGGAGAGCTGGCCTTAAGTATACCATGACAACATCAATAACATTTGAAGGTGTATTATGGTTCTAAATACCGTACGTTGGTTTTAAGACTGTAGGTATCTTAACATTGAATTGTCATCACACAACACTGCTTATTTTTAGCAATATGTTAATAACTTCCGGGCAGCACGGTGGAAAAAAGGGTTAGTGCGTCTGCCTCACAACACGAAGGCCCCAAGTAGTACTGGGTTCAATCCCGGGCTCGGGACCTTTCTGTGTGGAGTTTGCATGTTCTCCCCGTGACTGCGTGCATGGCTTCCTCCCACTTCCAAAGACATGCACTTGGGGATAGGTTGATTGGCAACATTAAATAGACCCTAGTGTGTGAATGTGAATGTGAGTGTGAATGTTGTCTGTCCATCAATGTTGGCCCTGCGATGAGGTAGCGACTTGTCCAGGGTGTACAAGCCTTCCTCCCCGATGTAGCTGAGATATGCTCCAGTGCCCCCGCGACCCCAAAGGGAATAAGTGGTAGAAAATGGATGGATGGATGTTAACTTCCTGCACTTACTGTATTGTTATAGTGTACTAATCAGTGATATAGCACACATAATTGTGTTGTCTACCCCGCACAATCATTTAGTCACCATTATCACAGTTGTGTTCTGTTACATTACACTTGCATATGAAAATTATATTTCCTGAATATAATGTTTGTTGTTACTTAACGATATCAGCATTTCTCATTTCTGTCATCATTCCTTAGATTTCCTGTTTAAATTCCTGGTGATCGGCAACGCAGGGACGGGCAAGTCATGTTTGCTGCATCAGTTTATTGAGAAGAGATGTAAGTGGACATCTTTTGATTTGATTTATATGAATTATTTTTTCTACACTTAAAACCCTTCCTTGTGGTCCAGCTAATATGTAACAGCAAATTAACATTAACTTAGAATTTAATAGCAGCAACATGTTGCAAAAAAGTTGCCTCAGGGGCATTTTTACCACTATGTTACATGGCCTTTCCTTTTAACAACACTTAGTAAACATTTGGGAACTGAGGAAACCAATTTTTGAAGCTTTTTAGGTGGAATTCTTTCCCATTCTTGCTTGATGTACAGCATGAGTTGTTCAACAGTCCAAGGTCTCCGTTGTGGTATTTTAGGCTTTATAACACATTTTTAACGGGAGACAGGTATAGTCTACAGGCAAGCCAGTCTAGTACCCGCACTTTTTTACTAAGAAGCCACGCTGTTGTAACATGTAGCTTGGCATTGTCTTGCTGAAAAAAGCAGGGGCGTGATAACATTGCTTGGATGGCAACATATGTTACTCCAAAACCTATATTTACCTTTTAGCATTAATGATGCCTTCACAGATGTGTAAATTACCCATGCCTTGGACAGTAATACACCCCCATACCATCACAGATGCTGGCTTTTGAAACTTGCGCCTATAACAATCCGGATGGTTCTTGTTCTCTTTGGTCCAGGGGGCACGACGTCCACAATTTCCAAAAACAATTTCAAATGTGGACTCGTCAGACCACAGAACACTTTTCCACTTTGCATCAGTCCATCTTAGATGAGCTCGGGCCCAGCAAAGCCGGCGGCGTTTCTGGGTGTTGTTAATAAATGGCTTTGGCTTTGCATAATATAATTTTAACTTGCACTTACAGATGTAGGGACAAACTGTAATTACTGACAGTGGTTTTCTGAAGTGTTCCTGAGCCCATATGGTGATGTCCTTTACACAGTGATGTCGCTTTTTGATGCAGTACCGCCTGAGGGTTCAAAGGTGACAGGCTTAGCCGTTTACGTGCAGTGATTTCTCCAGATTCTCTGAACCTTTTCATGATATTACGGACAGTAGATGGTGAAACCCCTAAATTCCTTGCAATAGCTCGTTGAGAAATGTTGTTAAACTCACGCATTTGTTCAAAAAGTGGTGACCCTAGCCCCATCCTTGAGCATTTCATGGAAGCTGCTTTTATACCCAATCATGGCACCCACATGTTCCCAATTAGCCTGTTCACCTGTGGGATGTTCCAAATAAGTGTTTGAAGAGCATTCCTCAACTTTCTCAGTCTTTTTTGCCACTTGTGCCAGCTTTTTTAAAACATGTTGCAGGCATCAAATTCCAAATGAGTTAATATTTGCAAAAGATAACAAAGTTTTCCAGTTCGAACATTAAGTATTTTGTCTTTGCAGTCTATTCAATTGAATATAGGTTGAAAAGGATTAATAAATCATTGTATTCCGTTTTTTATTTACGATTTACACAACATGCCAACTTCACTGGTTTAGGGTTTTGTATTTACGTGGCTCCACTTCATCTGTCTTCTCCTCGCCAGCCATCTTATAGTTTTTAGCGTTTCCATAGGAAGTCTACTGACAGATATAGGATTGAACTATACGCTACTTTGTATTAGAAATGGCAACAGCGCATGATGCATGTACATGTACAAGCCAGTCTGCCCCACTACAAAAGTATAGAGAAGTGGTTCTCAAACATTTTTCACCAAGTACCACCTCAGAAAACACTTGGCTCTCCAAGTACCACCATAATGACCAACATTAAGGGACATTTTCGGACTCCCTTTTAACAATGAGATGCTGCATCTCAAGGGTGTATCCAAAATGAATGTAATTAAATACAGTGGCATAGTAAATAAGGCTGGGCAGTATACCGGTATTATGAATTATACCGGTATATTTTAGAAAGAAATATGTATTTGAGACAATACGAATACATGTAATCCTTAATGTCTTGACGCGGAAGTCTCTCCGCTCTTTCTGTCTGAGCTGTGTGCTGCGTGCACAGACTGAAGCGGGGTAGGAGCTCCGCTCTCTTGACAAAAATTCCAGTTTGAGGAGAGTACCTGTCAACCTTTCTCTTTTTGCCAGGGAAATCATTTAGTTTGTCCTCCTTTCCCAACTTCTTCCCGGTCTTGTTTTTTCCACAAATTTTGACCTCAATGAAAAAAGAATCCCCAGCAGTCTTGCCAGTGATCAGGTCATATGACTCACTAGGCATCACTCGGAGAGACACGTGTTCATAACAGCAGCATGGCCAGTTGCAATTGATGTTATTCTGTCAAGTTAACAACATGAGAAAAATGGATGCATTTAAAAACGACAGAAAAGACATTTCTTCCAAAATACAAACTTTGTGTAAATATGTTTCCAGTTGCAACGGTATGAAAAAACAGATACGAAAAGATGCCAAATGTTAACTAGTTATGAGTTTTTCAGTCACAAATACATTGCTCAAGAAGCATTGCCACAACAAATCTATACTCAATCTGAAAGGGTGTTTAGCTGCAGTAGCAATTTTGTCAGTTGCTACACAGCGTCCTGCAGTTTACAGCGTGGTGTTCCTGGCTTAAATTTTTAAGGAAAACATATTCTTCTAAAATATTGAGTGTAAAAAAAAAAAAAACAATGTTGTAAAAAGTAAATTATTTTCCAGTGAATGTTGATGTTCAAAATGTCCTCCTAGGACCTTTATTTTATATTTTGTTCTTTTGTGTTTGTTATTAGCTGAGGATTCGAGCATGGCTAAAGTTTTGTTTTAAAGACGATTATATTATATATATTCTTATATTACATTCAAGTATTTAATATATGTGCACCTATCTTTGCATGAAACTTTAACATTTCCAGAAAATTACCCATTTTTTATTAGTTTCAGTAATACTGTATGTGTTCATCAGGTTATTGGCTTTTGTAAAGCACTTTGTGTTGCATTTATTCTATGTATGAAAAGCACTTTATAAATAAAGTTTGACTGATTGATATCGTATAATAGTATTAAGCCAAAATATACCAGGATATGAGTTTTGGTCCATACTGCCAAGCCCTAGTGGTAGGCCTAAATATTCATTAAAAACAAGGCAGAGGTTTAATTTAACAAGTATATTTGTGACCACTTTAACAACACTGTGTTTACATATTTAATTAAGTGATTCTTTGGCATACCACAAGTAGAGCCCACATACACGTACCACAGTTTGAGCTTATTGACTACATTGGCGGACTCAGGCAAATATATCCGCTGACATCACCAATTGGAAAAAACATCACAAATGGGGCAAATTCAAAACAGCTCATTTGAAAGAAGTATAACGAAAAGCATTCTTGTTATATAAATATCTCCGCCATGCTTCCATGGTTTGATATCTAATTTTCGGCACCTGAATGCAGAAAAAGTTGTTTTTGTATAATAGGTCCCCTTTAATGTACTGACCTCAATATGACATGTATACTTATCAGACATTCATTGCACTAATATAATACACTGCATCAGTTATTTATATATATATATATATATATATATATATATATATATATATATATATATATACATATATACATATATTGTTTTCCCAGTTAAGGATGAATCCAACCACACCATTGGAGTGGAGTTCGGCTCAAAAATTATCAGCGTGGTCAACAAAATGGTCAAATTGCAGATTTGGGACACTGCTGGACAAGAAAGGTTCAGGTAGGGTCATGTTTATAATTAAGAAATACTAACCTACACAATGTGCTAAATGTGCATTGTGTGTTAAAGGTCTGTGACCAGAAGTTACTACAGAGGAGCAGCAGGAGCACTGCTAGTCTATGATATCACTAGGTAAAGTAGCAAGTTATTCCATACATGTTCATACATCCTTTGCTAGTCCAAATTGTGCACTTTGGGTTCATGTGCGCTTCTCCACTGTAGTCGTGAGACCTACAACGCTCTTACCACGTGGCTCAGTGACGCACGCATGCTGGCCAGTCAGAACATCGTCATCATCCTGTGTGGAAACAAGAAGGATTTGGATGCTGACAGAGAGGTGACCTTCCTGGAAGCTTCACGCTTCGCTCAAGAGAACGGTAACTTGGGATAAAAGGGAGTTTTTGTTGGTTTATATATCTTTGTATGTGTTGTGTTACATATTTCATGCAAGCATTGACTACAATTTGTATTATATGTCTGTGTGTGTGTCAGAGCTGATGTTCCTGGAGACCAGCGCACTGACAGGCGAGAATGTTGAAGAAGCTTTTGTCCAATGCGCTCGGAAAATTCTCAACAAGATAGAATCAGGTAGAAACTCTCATTCTCATTTCAATGTGCAGCCACTTACTGCAAATATAGTCAGATGCCAACTGGTTGAACGAGGCTATCGGAGTACCGATGTTATCGCTCGAGCAGATGTCTTTAACAGGGGGTGTGTGATGATTTTTAATATTTTTCCCTGCACTTTTTCCAGATATGTAAATGTATTTAAATACACGTGAAAATTGAGCCAGCACAATGTGAATAAATAATTATATTCATGTTTGCATTTAAGATACAGTTACTAGAGATTAGCGCTCCATTTGACAGCTAACAATTAGAGCACCAGTTAGATATTAGCGCCTTAGTTGTCAGCTTGCAACACGTTATTTGCTAGCAAGGGATTAGAGCGCTAGTTGCCAGCTAATGATTTGCTTTCTACTTGTTAGCTAGGGATTAATGCCCTTGTTGTAAGCAAGCGATTGGTGCGTTAGTTGTCAGCTAGCAACTTGCGCTTTAGTTGCCATCTAGGGATTAATGTGCCAGTTGCCAGCACACTAGTTGCCAGATAGCAATTAGCATGCTAGTTTTGAGCTGGCGATTAGAACGCTAGTTGCCTGCTGGCTATTATAATATTGTTATCATTTGAATATTGTTAGTATTGCACAATAACAAGGTACCTTTGGGACCAGTTAAATGTTAAATACAATCACAATTTCATACAAGATATTTGAGTAGGAGATCCCCGCTCCTTCTCTCCATCAGTTTGGGGGTCCTTGGCCTGGAAAACATCGCAGACCTCGGCACTAAACAGTTCCACATCAAAGGAGCTGCTATGAAAGACAATGGCGATGATTGCGAATCAAGACCGATTTCTTTAGAAAGCTGCTATAAGATGTCAAAGGAAATAACCTACAGGCGAGGAAAGGCGGCAATCCTGTCAGTACTAGTCTGACAGTGACCCTATAATTGTATCAATATTGGGATTTTTTTGGCACAGAGTTGTACAATAGTCCTACAATAATTAAGAAGGGACAGGAAGTGTTTTCTTGTTTCATTTGTTTCCAGGGGGCACCTCCACAAGCCCAGTCAGTAATTGTGAGATAAAGTAGCCATAAAAAGGCAAGACGTGGAAGCATGCAGAACATATTCCACAAGCGTGCAGTCAAGCCTCTGATTAGCGGTAGTCATGACTATAGCAATTCTCCCAAGACCATCTTTTGTCGCCTAAAGAAAATGTTTATTGCATTGACTTTTGACAGCTCTCATAATACAAAAATTATACATTATGTATAACTTTTTTTTAATGATCAATTATTATCACCTCCTTTTCTTATGACTGTAACGTCATCGCAGATTGTGTCAGTCATGTCCTCTCTCCACACTGTCTTATTCAGGGGAGTTGGATCCAGAGAGGATGGGGTCTGGGATCCAGTACGGCGATGCTGCTTTGCGCCAGCTTCGTTCCCCTCGTCGCGCTCAGCCACAAGGCGCCCAGGAGTGTGGTTGCTAGTAGGCACACAGGTCGCTTCTCTACGTCTATTGTTTACAAGAACTATGCTAGCAGTCCTAGCAGACATAACGGAGTCTTTGCGTTTATTTTGACTTTTGTTTGTTTGTGTGTGTGTCACAGAAGGCAACATGGCACCTAAAACTTTTCTGGTGACTTCTCTTCACATGGAACCTTTGTTGCCATGGCTGCAGATGTAGGGAACCCAAGTAGCCTTCCCAAACAGCCATGCCATCAAGGTAAAAGGACTGGCATCTTATGTAACCCTGCCACTTTTTTTAGCTGACTCACCTGTAGTTACTCCATCGCCAAGAAGACCTTTCTTTGCTGATTACGTCCCATCCTCTTTTCTTCTACATCATCTTCTACACTGTACATTGCTTGATGCACGTTTACGGCAGCGCACTATCAGAGTATTTCAGTAGGAAGAGATATGTGCTTCATTGTCTCATGTATTATCATTATTACAATCATATCCGGCATCGGTGTATACATACAAGCAGAAATTTTGGCTGCCTCTTGTATATTTTGTAAATAGGACACGCCAGATGTAGATGAACTGACTAATGTAAGAAAAATAATACTTATCTAATTGGAGTGTAAATTCAACATATAGCATAGACACTTTAGCATGTTTAACAATGATGTCTGCCACTTGTCAGTGTTGCTTGTTTACATTACTCCTGTGGTCGAAGAAGAAAAAAAGCATTTTAACTGTCTGTTCTGAAACTGTGCTTGGGTTCATTAGTTTTTTTTAAACATTCAGCAACTAAAATCCTAAATTTGATGAGCAAAGGCGATTTTAACACTCTCCCTATTTCTTTTCCAATTCAATATTTGCCTGCTCGATATCATATTGTTGTCTTTTGTGTTCATGTCCTAAAGTTATACTTATATTTATGTGTCACTTTTTCTCTCATTATGAATATCATGACTTTTTAATTTATTGTGTATGTGTATGATTGATTGATTGACAAAGGCATATGTTTTTAAAATAAAAAATCAAATCCATTATGTATTTGGAAATTATTTTTTTGTATGGAAACTTAGCTATTTGGTTACTGTAAATAAAAACAACATGGTGGATGGAAGCAAAGGTGATTTATTCAAAGTTTGAATGGTACAAAAAAGAAATATTTAAGTCTTGTGTTGAATCCAGTAAATTGATCCAAAGTGAATTAATGCTGAAAAAGAAAAATTGCTTCTAACTTATAACCCTTTTAACTCACACTTAACATGTACACTTCTAATATAAAAATGATTTAACCCTATTGTTTCACAACCAAATGTAAAGGAAAAAAGTAATGAATCAGAGACAGATCACCTTGTTCCAAGATTGTCAAACATATTGCACAAAAAGATTTGTTGAATGTTTATCCCTACAAATTACACTGAATAATTTGAACAATAGAAAATCACATTGACACAAACAGTAACACTGAACCATATAGATGCAACAATATTATTACTATCAGAACCTGAACTTGTTTGGCAATAATATAAATATCGACATATGGCACAGAGAGGAGTTTTTCCTCGATAACTGATTAGATCTTTGTATGTGTGTCTGCGTGTAAATAGCATTCATTTTATCTTAATGTCCACGTATAGTTTGACCACCCGAGCCACGGGGCTTCAAAATGTGTGGAGAGCACCATAAGACTGGTAAAGGTGCAGTGGCTTGAGAAAAGTCAAGAAAAACGTCTCTCAAACTACAAACTTAACTTCTGGAAAAAAAATGGCTTTTAGTGTCTGTTACAAATTATACACCATGTATGACAATTCTGCACACACACACATTCACCTTTAAGGCTGGTTAGTGGACATGCACTTCACCACAACTAGTGAACAACCAATGCTAACTAAACATTACTAGTTCTTTAATTTCTGCATGTATAATACTCAAGTGTTCAATAAGTGATTAAACACATTCTCCATACATTCCTTCTATATTAATATATAGAAACATTTTGAATACAGTGCCTATTTTCTTCTGTAGTTTCCATTAAAAAGTAGTCCCACATCTTGTGTGTGTTTAGAATGGTACCTGGGCCCAAAATAATGTCTTTGTACTATTTATAATGTGTTTCATCGAGTGCGACCAGAGAAGCAGCGCATGTACTCTGTAAGCCAAGGGTTAAAATCAGGCCTAACCTTCTTCCTGGCTTTGCGCTTATCAGTTGACTTTGCTATGCGGCGCTCGTTTCTTTGGGTCTGTACCTGTCGCTCTGCTTCCCTCCGAGTCTTTGCCCTGAGAGCAGATGCGTGGATCTGCAAGAAAACATTGAGCGTCAGGATGTGTTAAAAAAAGAAAAGAAAAAGAAAAGATTATAAATAACAATGACCTCGCTTGTCGAAGCAATAGGTAGCACGTTGTGCGTCTTTTTGCCTGCGGTGTCAGCGTCCTTCTCACCAGAGGCATACAGAGCGAAAGGATGTTTGATGACGTCTTTAGGAGGCGGCTGCACGACAGACTTCACCCGCTGAACGCGAGACGACTTGGAAAGTCTCCTTGGTTTGCTCGACGGCGGCTGTGGAACTTCAGCGTCTTTTTCATAAAAAACAGACGATTAAATGTACAGTACAATCATTCATATTCTGGCCATATTTTGTCTTTTTTTCCTGGCTGAAAAGAAAGTTGTGTAAGAGATGTTAGCCTTTTTTATTGGGGTTTTTTTTGGTTGACGTTTTTGATATGGCCACCGTTCAGTTACTTACCACAAATGTCAGCATTATAAAGGATAAGCGCTAGATGCACAAGCCAGATATGATTAAAATAGAGCTAAATGTGATTAAGTAAATCTTAAAAAATAAATACTTATATATATTCCCTTCACTCACATGGAGTTCATGAAGTACAACTATATGGCAAATTAGGCATCAAGGCCATGAAAGACTGACTGTATTATTCTAGATTAATAACTCTCCTGTAGGCTACATATCATAGCAACAGAATTCTGTATCTTGATATCGCCAAACTTTTATACCATCAATCAAATCAAATAATCACCAGGTTTAATGGGGAACTGCATTTTCTTTGGAATGTTGCCTATCATTTCCACCCCTATATGAGACAAAAACAATGTTTTTATTTTTTTTATGCATTCTAAATCATAAATAAACGTTAGCAAAAGTCAGCTAGGAATGGAGTCAATGGGAGCTCCTCTATTCCCCGATAAATAACGATCCCAAAACCGTTAAAATTACTCCATATACATTTCGGGACCTGAATATTCATCAAGTATTATCAATCAATCAATCAACTTTTGTCCATATAGTACAGTAGTACCTCAATCAATCAATCAATCAAAGTTTATTTATATAGCCCTAAATCACAAGGGTATCAAAGGGCTGCACAAGCCACAATGGCATCCGCTGATCAGCGCCCACATAAGGGCAAGGAAAAACTCACGACCCAGTGGGACGTCAATGAGAATGACCATAAGAAACCTTGGAGAGGACCGCAAATGTGGGTAACCCTCCCCCTCTCTAGGGGAAACCTGTGCAATGGACGTCGAGTGGGTCTGACATAATACTGTGAAAGTCCAGTTCATAGTGGCTTTAACATAATAGTGAGAGCCCAGTCCATAGTGGGGCCAGCAGGAGACCATCCCGAGAGGAGACGGGTCAGCAGCACAGAGATGTCCTCAACCGATGCACATACGAGCGGTCCACCCCAGGTCCTGACTCTCGACAGCCAGCACTTCAACCGTGGCAATTTTATTATTTTATTAGCAATATTGTTAATACAAGCCCTAACGCAGACAATCTATTTTTGGGGGCGCATTTATCACGGAGAGCTTACTAGCTTATGCTTCTAAAATGGACATGAGCTGGTCTCTGAGTTGATAAATGTTCATTCTTGATTATAAATTATGACTGTCACCTGTATCGTAGAAGAATGTGGTCATTTACCAAGAAGTGGTCAACTTTGACAACTTTTTTTAACCCTTCGTAAAGATTAAGATTAATCATTAATCTAAACATGAATATATATGTATTCCATCAGTCAGCATCTCAGTGAGAGCAGACATTGAACAGTAAGTGATTGTATCATTATGTTCGCGGTTTCTGCACTTAGCAATGCTGCTAAATGATGCTATAGTGCAGGGGTAGGGAACCTATGGCTCTAGAGCCAGATGTGGATCTTTTGATGACTGCACCTGGCTCTCACGTAAATCTTAGCTGACATTGCTAAACACGATAGGTAATGAATAATTCCGTTGGTAATCACAGTGTCAAAAATAACGTTCAAAATTTAAAACATTCTCATGCATTTTAATCCATCCATCCGGTTTGTACGGCACCTGTTCAAGAAGTCGCATTAATGTAAGAATTATTTTATTTATTGTTGGTTAGCTTCGGAATAACAATGTTATTAAAAAGAGTAAGAGACTTATTATACACTAATAATGTTGGTCTTACTTAAAAACGCACACATTTAGTTGTATTCAGTCTTAAAAAAAATATTACATGGCTCTCACGGAAATACTTATTAAAATATTTAGGTTGTATGGCTCTCTTAGCCAAAAAGGTTCCCGACCCCTGCTATAGTGTTGCAGTAAAGCTGGATTTGTTTAGCACACAGGTTCTAAAACTTGTAGCTCATCCTCCTTATGGCTAAAAAAATATAAGGTTGTAGTTCATAACTTGTTCTAAGGTAGTTTTTGTTGTCTCTCACGAAGTATGCCGTGAGTAGTAGGTTTGTTGCTGTTGAAGGGAGAAGCGAACGTTGTGATATGTCGGGGAAATGAATACACCAACGTATGTTTAAATGGGAAAATTACATAAATACTACATGTTATTATGAATGTACTTGTTACTACATGGCATATAGGTTTTTGGATGTTTTACAGAGTGCTTTATAGCCGGAATAGAGAGCCTGTGTGAGGTGTGTTCTTGACTTACATAAGGAGTGTAAATGATGAGCAAAATTCAAAATAAGTGCAGTTCCACTTTAACAAAATGTTTCTAAAGATCAAATAAGTCTAGTGGAGGTATTCAGCGAGGTTTTCTTAATGATAATAAACATTGCAGCATTCGAATCTGCTCAAATGCAGGTATATGGAGAATAACAGTAAACTCTTGTTTACTCTCAAACAAAAACAGGTTAGCTACCTCTCTTTGTTTATAATGTATATTTTATGCTGCCCTTTTCTTCCTCTGCAGCTATCACATATACTGTAATATTGTACATGGTAAATGGGATTTGTTATATATTGTACATATTTCAAAATATAATATATTATTATATATTACATACTGTATATGTAATATGTAAATATTATCCATCCATCCATCCATTTTCTACGGCTTGTCTCTTGTGGGGTTGCAGGGGGTGCTGGAGCATATCTCAGCTGCATTCAGATGGAAGGCGTGTACACCCTGGACAAGTCGCCACCTCATCACAGGGCCAACACAGATAGACAACATTCACATTCACACACTAGGGCCATTTTTTTTTAATGTTGCCAATCAACCTATCCCCAGGTGCATGTCTTTGGAGGTGGGAGGAAGCCGGAGAACCCGGTCGGAACCCAGGCAGTGACGAGGAGAACAAGCAAACTCCACACAGAAAGATCCCGAGCATGGGATTGAACTCAGGACCTTCGTATTGTGAGGCACAGTTCCACCGTGCTGGCCAATGTAAATATTATATTTGTTATATTTAAAATTGGGAAGACGGCGTGGCGTGGTTGGGAGAGTGCCCGTGCCATCAACCTGAAGGTTCCTGTTTCGATCCCCCGCTTCTACCAACCTAGTCACGTCCGTTGAGTCCTTGAGCAAGACACTTCACCCTTGCTCCTAATGGGTCGTGGATGTGTTAAGCATTTCACCAATCTCACGCACTTTGCAAATTATACGTCATTTCCATTGTGCGCAAGCAATTTGCATATCGCGAGACGAGATTTTGTTTGAAAATGGTGCGACCGTGCAAATGGATGGTTTGAGGACGGCTGAACAAGAATTTGCGGAATTCTGCACAGAAAGCTACATTGAACAGAAGAAGAATAGCAAAACAGTCTCCCAACACTGCGTAGATGGCATCAAGGGTTAGGGTTAGTAGCCAGAACTTCCAACACAATCAATATAAAGCTGGACGCAATTTCCAAAAATGCCATAAAGATTGTGCATTATACAAATTTGCAAAACACGGTTGCGCATTTTGCAAATTGCTCCCATTGGTATTCTGCTTACAACATGGTTAGCGCCTTGCATGGCATCTCCCGCATCGGTGTGTGAATGGGTGAATGTGGAAGTAGTGTCAAAGCGCTTTGACAACCTTGAAGGTAGAAAAGCACTATACAAGTATAACCCATTTACCATTGCTACTATGGTACATTTTTAGTCTACATTATACCTGCATTATTCTTTACATCCTTACACTATCCACCCTTTGTGGAACAATTTCCCTTGTGGATCAATAAAGTTTCTCTATGTTATTTTATTCTCTCTGTCAATCAAACCTGAGCTGTATTTTTTTTTTATGAATGCATATTTTATAAAGGCATCTCTCCTTCAAATACCTTCTTGTGGCTCCCTTTTGTGTTTCCGACCACTCTGCTCTCTTGTGTGGCCATCGGCTGCACAAGACTCTCGGACTTCTTTTTGGTGACAATCTAGCAAGAGAAAAGTGGAGATTGGAAAACACTGGGGAAAACATGTTTTGCTTTGGAGCTTTTAATCACATTCTTACCATTTCCTCGCTCCTCCTGCAGGCCAGGCAGTCTGGGTACATCTGCCTGGGGCCCCTGGCACGCCTCCACCTTGGCCCCCGAAGGGCTTCCACCTTTATCAGGTGACTTTGCTTCCCCGGACTCTGAGTCAGAATCAGGGAGATTCCAGATCCAGGGTTTGTGTGTTTGCTCCAGGAGTCTGCGACTCAGTCTGTACTTCACCAGCTCCTCGTAACACTTTGTGTAAGTCTCCCATTTGGGGTCTTTAAATTTCTTCATGTACTCCGAGCGACAGATCTTCCTGGTCACCATCTTTCTTCACTGCACCGAGGGAACACACTAATGATTACTTGCCGGTGGCGAGCGTTGTTATTTAAAAACACTCTTAAATATAGGTAAAATAAAGTGCGTGTTTTTTATTGTTTTAACAACACGCGTCTCTGAAGTTCAGCGTCGCCAGCAGAAATTCAAACCAAAACATGCGACGTTTTCGACCAATGGCTTCAGACTACGCCTACTTCCGGCTTTGACCGGAAATACGCAACTTCCGCTGTATAAAAATAAACACAAATGTCTTATTCTGAAGAAATATGATTATATACTTTACAATTTTTAGTGGTGGTAGATTTAAAATATTACAGTAAAGCTAATTATAAAACAAAAACAATTGTATTTTAATTAACACAGAAAGTGACATTGATGACGTAATATCCCCGCCTCTGATTGGCTGAGGACATTTTAATGACAGTCAGAGAAACCTTTCGAGATTAAAAGCAGCAATTGGCTAATGAACTAGTTTACTGCCAAACACCTTGACATCAATATAGTGTTATTGAAAAACTGTACACCGGTTGATTACATATTTTTCTTAATTGTGCTCGTATGATATCAGCCCGTCCGAATACAAATGTGTAACATAATAAATCATTAGCAGTGTGATAATAATGATCTCCAGTTGTTCAACAGCGATGCAAATCCCCTTAAATTCGTGTTAGTTATTTATAGACAACGGATAATCACCCGGCTGTACGTACATAGACACAATATGGCCTACTATAACTCTCAAAGGATATACTTTTGCTGACAGCCGCAGAAAACGTTACAGTACGGAATATGGGTTGTGAGACTCTAAATCATTGCACAATTTAGTTATACTTACACCAGGCTCGGGTTTCACGGCAGCAGGGAACAGATGGCGTTCATGTTATTGCCAGAGCGTAATGCGCCACTTAAGCTCCGCCCACCCGGTGGGTGTACCTTTCAAAAGCAAATACACCCTGCAACAGGTGGCCGAGGTGTCACAGAGGGTGTCTGCAGCGAAAATGATAGGTAGCAGATTGTCATTCTTAGTGCCAATATGATCACAAATGTGGTCATTATACAAATAAATATACAATGTTATGAACCTAGTTAAAATCCATCCATCCATCCATCTTCTTCCGCATATCCGAGGTTGGGTCACGGGGGCAGCAGCCTAAGTAGGGAAGCCCAGACATCCCTCTCCCCAGCCACTTCGTCTAGCTCCTCCTGGGGGATCTCGAGGCGTTCCCAGTCCAGCCGGGAGACATAGTCTTCCCAACGTGTCCTGGGGCTTCCCCGTGGCCTCCTACTGGTTGGACGTGCCCTAAACACCTCCCTAGGGAGGCGTTTGGGTGGCATCCTGACCAGAGGCCCAGGCCACCTCATCTGGCCCCTCTCGATGTGGAGGAGCAGCGGCTTTACTTTGAGTTCCTCCCGGATGACAGAGCTTCTCACCCTATCTCTAAGGGAGAGCCCCGCCACCCGGCGTAGGAAACTCATTTCGGCCGCTTGTACCCGTGATCTTGTCTTTTCGGTCATGACCCAAAGCTCATGACCATAGGTGAGGACGGGAACGTAGATTGACCGGTAAATTGAGAGCTTTGCCTTCCGGCTCAGCTCCTTCTTCACCACAACGGATCGGTACAACGTCCGCATTACTGAAGACGCCGCACCGATCTCGATCTCAAGATCCACTCCTCCTCCACTCGTGAACAAGACTCCTAGGTACCTGAACTCCTCCACTTGGGGCAGGCTCTCCTCCCCAACCCGGAGATGGCACTCCACCCTTTTCCGGGAGAGAACCATAGACTCAGACTTGGAGGTGTTGATTCTCATTCCGGTCGCTTCACACTCGGCTGCAAACCGATCCAGTGAGAGCTGAAGATCCCGGCCAGATGAAGCCATCAGGACCACATCATCTGCAAAAAGCAGAGACCTGATCCCACGGCCACTAAACCGGATCCCCTCAACGCCTTGACTGTGCCTAGAAATTCTGTCCATAAAAGTTATGAACAGAAAAGGGCAGCCTTGGCGGAGTCCAACCCTCACTGGAAACGTGTTCAACTTACTGCCGGCAACGCGGCAGTAGTTAAAATTGAAACCTAATTAATCATGCTTGTAACCTTAAGTTTGTGTGTGCTTTATAAGGCCTGCCGGCTGGCAAAGGAAAGCATCACTGCAGGCCCAACGTTCCAGTTGTGTCTAAAGAAGGTCACACTCTTGAACACGACTCAAGGTGTCAAGTGTCTGTCGTGCACTCCTGGTCCAAAACGGACATGTTGCTCCTGCTGCCCGGGCACATTCCTGGCAAGTCAGACATGGAAGGACCTGTCCTTCACTGGAACACTGGGATATGGAGACCTGTATGATGGATAGAACCCTGTCAACTCCTCTTCACCCTTGCATGTTTGGAACCCTGTTTGACCCCCCCTGTGCAATTTATAGTATTTTGTAGCCAACCAGTTTTTAATCGTAGAAAATGATAAAGCAAGGCCAAAAATACCAAATAATGGTCTTTAATAAATTATTATTAGGTATATACACTTACATTCACATGTGTTGGGCAACATGTTGTTGTTGTTATTTTTTTATTAAAGTTTTTTTTTTGGTTGGATGCATGGTTCAGAGGTGTTTTTTCACAGCTTTTCTCCGTACAACACTTGGCAACAGACAGCAACAGTACAGATGATGCACAATTGTTCACACAATGCATGGTTAAGAACAGCACAGACAGGCAGTCCGTTGACATCGAAGTGTTGCAGTGCCGCAGAGGCCGAGCCTCTTCTTCTTTCTTCTTGCCCTCGCTTGGTCTCCGCATAGCTGGTCGTGGCGGAGAAGCTGGGGCAGAACGGTGAGGACTTAGAAGCACTTCCTGTGGACAATGCTGGGGCCCGCCTCGTCGTACTCCTGCTTGGAGATCCACATCTGCTGGAAGGTGGACAGGGAAGCCAAGATGGATCCACCGATCCAGACGGAGTACTTCCTCTCAGGGGGGGCAATGATCTGGAGGAGAAGGAGGAGAGGGCGAAGTCAGTAACAGGTTGGTACCCAACATTCACCAGCATCATCCTTTCAGCAGTAAATAAGGAGTACAGATCAGGTTTAAGAAAAGTCTAACTTTGGTGCAGTTTGATTGTAAATAACGTACACCTAAAACAACTCACACAAGAATTAGGTGACCACAGACGAGTGCTAGCTGTTCAAATTCGGGACCATGGGTGGACCAGTGATCTACGCATCAGTTGGGGACGTCTCTGCGATGGTGACTTGTCTCCACACAAGATGATCCCCTGTTGGCCCCACTATGGACTGGACTCTCACACTATTATCTATTAACTGAGGGGGGGATCCACATCTGCGGTCCCCTTCAAGGTTTCTCATTGTATCCCATTAGGTTGAGGTTTCCCTTGCCCTGGTGTGGGATCTAAGCCGAGGATGTTGTTGGGGCTTGTGCAACCCTTTGAGACACTTTTGATTTAGGGCTATATAAATATACTTTGATTGATTGATTGATTGAAGACTTGTGATATTTTTTCAAATAATGTGTAAAAAGGTCACTTTAGAGTAATAAGTCGCTACCCAACATTCATCAACATCACCCTAATCCAGTGGTTCTCAACGTTTTTTCAGTGATGTACCCACTGTGAACATTTTTTTAATTCAAGTACCCCCTAATCAGAGCAAAGCATTTTTGGTTGAAAAAAAGAGATAAATAAGTAAAATACAGCACTATGTAACCAGTTTCTGATTGATTAAATTGTATAACAGTGCAAAATATTGCTCCCTTGTAGTGGTCTTTCTTGAACTTTTTGGAAAAAAGAAATAAAAATAACTAAAAACTTGTTGAAAAATAAACAAGTGATTCAATTATAAATAAAGATTTCTACACATAGAAGTAATCATCAACTTAAAGTGCTCTCTTTGGGGATTGTAATAGAGATCCATCTGGATTCATGAACTTAATTCTAAACATTTCTTCACAAAAAAAGAAATCTTTAACATCAATATTTATGGAATATGTCCACAAAAAATCTAGCTATCAACACTTGCATTGTTTTATTTCTTTTCACAATTTATGAACTTACATTCATATTTTGTTGAAGTATTATTCAATAAATATATTTAGAAAGAATTTTTGAATTGTTGCTATTTTTCGAATATCTTGAAAAAATCTCACGTACCCCTTGGCATACCTTCAAGTACCCCTAGGGGTACGCGTACCCCCATTTGAGAAACACCGTCCTAATCAGTAGCGTAAAAATATGGACTATGCACTTAGTCAAGTATGACCAAGTGCAAAAATATAACTTTTGTGCATTCTGATCGTGAAACATAAAATAATAAACATGAGAATTTTAGTTTTTTTTTTCAGATAATGTGTAAAAAGATGACTTTAGGTGTAGAGGAGAAAATACGCCACTAGATGACGGTGTTGTCCTCTTTTTTTAATAGATTGATGCAATTCACTTGCGAAATGTCTAAACTTTTAATAAAATAATGAATTAATTACCAAGCAAAATGTTCAATTTCCAGTTGCTACATGGTCAAATGGTTTTTTTGTGACGTTTTATAAGGCATATAATGAAATATATGAATAATACATTTGATATTGTTGAATTATATGAAAAGATGATACCTTGATCTTCATGGTGCTGGGGGCCAGGGCAGTGATTTCCTTCTGCATACGGTCAGCAATACCGGGGTACATGGTGGTACCACCGGACAGCACGTTGTTGGCGTACAGGTCCTTACGGATGTCAATGTCACACTTCATGATACTGTTGTAGGCGGTCTCATGGATACCAGCAGACTCCATGCCTGCACAGGTGAGTAGGAGACATGTTAACGAACAGTTTCTTGACCATTGGCTAATGCAGAGACGTACCAATGAAGGATGGCTGGAAGAGGGTCTCGGGGCAACGGAACCTCTCGTT
>NC_084612.1:23845987-23855987 GCF_033978795.1 Nerophis ophidion | reverse complement strand
ACTCAAAGCGCTTTGACACTACTTACACATTCACACACTGATGGAGGGAGCTGCCATGCAAGGCACTAACCAGCATCCATCAGGAGCAAGGGTGAAGTGTCTTGCTCAGGACACAACGGACGTGACGAGGTTGGTACTAGGTGGGAATTGAACCAAGGACCCTCGGGTTACGCACGGCCACTCTTCCACTGCGCCACGCCGTGGGAGAGTATAATAATATTATCATTATACATTGATGTATTAACATTACAGTTTAGAATGTGGAAATGCGCTATATAGGCTATCATTTTAAATCAGCAACCGTTATTGTCATATTGCAATAAGGGATTAAACCGGGGTGTCAAACGTAAGGCCAGCGGGCCGGATCAGGCCCACTAACCGGTTTCATCCGACCCCCCGCGGAATGAGTTTGCTAAGTATAAAAATTAACTGAAATTTTTGAATGAAATAAACTGCTGTTCTAAATGTGTCCACTAGATGTTGCAATAGCAATTACTTGTATTTTTTGTAGATTATGCTACATATGTAAAAAAAATTAACCACATGATTTTAATGCACCAGTCGAGGAAAATGAGCAAACTACAGAAATAAAATGCTGTAATTTAATTGTGATATTATTTTTTTATTTTGACTGATGAGGTGGCAATTTGTCCAGGGTTGCCACCACCCCGATGGGACAAGCGGTAGAAAATGGATGGATGGATGGTGTTGACTGATGAACATTATTCATAAAATATAAATAACGACAAATAAACGATTAACCGCAACATGTAAGTGTAAAAAAACCCCAACAACATTATGATTTGTACATTTGTGCTTGTTTTTCTTTATTTTTACGTTATCTCGCCATGATTTTACCAGTCCGGCCCACTTTGGAGTAGATTTTTGTCCATGTGGCCCCAATCTAAAATGTGTTTGACACCCCTGGTTTAGAACATAACACTTGGAAATGCTATATAAGATATTATTTTAAACGAGCAACTATTATTAGTGATTAAGCAGTACAATGCTCAAGTGCTATTTCAACCCTTATTACCGCTCACCTCTGATTGGCTGGGATAAAATCACGTGGTTGACTATTGCCCTATCACATTGCCTCTGATACATTGTTGGGCTCACCACAGTCCAAACAGTTGTATACACATTTTCCTCGTGGGTTTGAACTTGTCCTATACTTAAGTGTCCTGAAATATTTATTTTTGTTCGGTTCTTACCTGGTGACGGGGGCGGCCAACGATAGAGGGGAACACGGCCCTGGGGGCATCGTCTCCGGCGAAGCCAGCCTTGACCAGACCGGAGCCGTTGTCGCACACGAGGGCGGTAGTCTCATCGTCGTCACACATGTTGGCTTCTATGGGGCGAAACAGTGTAAGTTAAACTTGTATGACAGCAGTAACTCACATTGTTTGTTTTAACTCACGTAAAAAGTCACAAAAAACATTAAGTGACTCTTGTGCTAACGCAGTCAGAAGTTTGGAGACATTTCCTCATGTTATAATTGGACGTGGAGGTGTCTCTAAACTTTTGACTGGTCCTGTACAGCCATAGACATGGACTAAGTCAAATTTAATACAGACTAACATACTATGATAACGACTAAACTCACTTATGTAAACTTGTTCATTTAAACAAACATTGACTATATCAATAATTTTTTTAGCTTAAAAAAAGGCATATTTTCAGTTATTTTTATACTATTTTAGTTAATTTTCCAGTCTTGGATTAGAATGTTGATAATGTTCAAGAAACAAATCAATTATCAGTTGAAGTTATAGTATTATTTTTAAACGAGCCATTAAATTCCCCTATGTCTCTACTGTTTTAGTCCAATTTATTATAGACTCACATACTATAACAACAACTAAACTCACTTATGTAAACATGTAAATTTAAACAAACATATTATTGACTATATGACATTTCTCACTAACTAAACAAAGGCATATTTTCAGTAATTTTTAGACTATTTTAGTTAATTTTCAAGTCTTGGATTGGAATGTATATAATGTTCAAGAAACAAAACAATAATTACCGGTAGTTGAAGTTATAGTGTTATTTTCAAACAAGCCATAAAAGGCCCCTATGTCTACTATTTAAGTCAAATTCAATATAGACTCACATACTATAACAACAACTAAACTCACTTATGTAAACATATACATTTATAAACAAACATATTATTGACTATATGAAATTTCTCACTAGCTAAAAAAAAGGCATATTTTCAGTTATTTTTAGACTATTTTAGTTAATTTTCAAGTCTTGGATTGGAATGTATATAATGTTCAAGAAACAAAACAATAATTACCGGTAGTTGAAGTTATAATGTTATTTTCAAACAAGCCATAAAATGCCCCTATGTCTACTATTTAAGTCAAATTCAATATAGACTAACATACTATAACAACAACTAAACTCAGTTATGTAAACATGTACATTTAAACAAACATATTATTGACTACATGACATTTCTCACTAGCTAAAAAAAAGGCATATTTTCAGTTATTTTTAGACTATTTTAGTTAATTTTCCAGTCTTGGATTGGAATGTTTATAATGTTTAAGAAACAAAACAATAATTAGTTGAAGTTATAGTATTATTTTCAAACAAGCCATAAAATGCCCCTATGTCTCTACTGTTTAGTCCTCTGCTGCCGGTTTTAGGCCAACTTGTGAGGTGACTCGATGCCTGGATGTGTCACGAAGAAGCCTCCCCTCCCCAGCCACACTTCAGGAGTCCTGGCGTGTTGGTCTTACCTTGGGTGAGTGTCTGCGGCTCGGAGAGAGAATGACCCAACCAGTGCTGCTGCTGAACCAGCTACAGTCCTCCCTGCTGCCAGGCCCTGCTTATATACACGCCCTACCACCATTCACAAAAGGTGCCCACACCGGCCCTCTGCCATATTAGGATGCTGCCAGGGCCTGAGGACTTTGGGGTGCAGAGAGTCTGTCACGACCATCAATCAACTTTCAAGATGTAGGGTGGGGGGGATCATGAGTGACAGCGTGAGCCCCCGACCACAAAGAGCGCCCCCTCTGCCATTTATGGAACTGTCGCTTTGACCTCCCGTAGAGGCTGGCGGGCACTCCTTAGGGCCGTAAAAGGAGCCCACAGGCCCCTGGGGGTAGGTGGGTGCTTGGTGGGGTGGGGTTTCCAGGGGGTGGGCTGATGCCAGTTGCTACCAAGCTGGGTTGCTGCAAGTCGGCCTCATCCAGCCTTAAAATGGGAAAAGGCTGCCATCATCAGTGGTTAAAAGGTCAATAATTTGGTCAATGCAATTAATGAAAAAAAAATTAGACCAGGGAATGAGGGGATTAATGTTTTAATGTGTACTGTTTTAATGCAAACAACCTTATATTGTATATGTCATAGCTGAATGCATTGTTGCATAAAATTACATACTGAATTGCATGCTGTTACAACATTATTACTGTGACATAAATGTATTATTTATTACATTGCAAATCCCATATAACGTATAATGGTCAGGGACAACATCAAGCCTATCCCAGCCTAATTGAGTAAATAATGAAGGAAATCTTATCCGTCTGCGATACCGGAGCACTTGGATTAATTATAACTCATCCAAGTGTGTGTGTAAGCATAAAGGAAGAGAAGTAACGCTATACAGTGTGTACATGGAGTGCACGTATGTGTGTGTGTGTGTGTGTGTGCGTGTGTGTGTTAGCAGGTGTGACCGCCGTCGGCATGAGGGGCCATAAGAAGTGAAAGAGGAGCAGCCAAGGAGGTTAAAATAAACCTTTGGAGAGACGTTGCGGGAGGGCAAACTATACAAGGAAAATGGGACAATCACAATGTGGTAAATAAATAATGATGTAAATATGTAAAGGTGGAACACATAGATTCATAGCTAGCAAGCGAATTAGAAAGACTCATAGATCAATGGATGTGTATCTAAATAGCTAACTTGAAAGACAATACAAGTGCAAAAATATAGTTTTTTTAATTTTTTTAATTTAGCCTTTATTTAACCAGGTAAAATCCCATTGAGATCAAAGATCTCTTTTCCAAGGGAGACCTGGCCAAGAGGGCAGCAGCAAGGTTACAGTAAAAACAGTAAACAACACATAAAACATCACATTTACGACATTAAAACTTGCTCATATGACACATGTGCATACAGACAAGGTAGACTGCAATCCTTTCAAAGAAGCTCTAAACTCATTTAATGAAACAAGGGTTTGAAGTTGAATATTCGATTGTAGGTTATTCCAAGCCTTCGGTGCTGAAAACCTACATGCTTTCTTGTCCAATTCAGTTCTTACTTTGGGGATGACAAATTGAAGAACATTCATTGAACGGAGAAAGTGACTTCCTTGTTTTTTTTGTTAAAAGACAAGATAGATAAGATGGAGTGATACAAATAATCGTTTTGTAGATGAAAACATACCAATGATTGAGGCGTCAAGCACATAAAGATGTACAGTTAACCATTGAGTATAAGACACAATGGTGAGTAAGGGGAGCACAGTTGGTGATGAATCTCAGTGCCCTGTGGTCCACTCTATCCAGCTTGTGGAGACAACCAGCAGTAACATTCATGTACAACACATCTCCATAGTCAATAACAGGTAAAAATGTTGTTTCCACCAATTTCTGTTTTACAGTAAAAGAAAAGCAAGACTTGTTTCTATAATAAAATCCCAGTAAAAGTTATAGGTTTTTTTTTACAACATACTGAATGTGCTCCTTAAAACTCAAGTGGTCATCAATTAAAAATCCCAAATATTTGAAAGAAGATACTAACATAATTTGTTTCCCATTTCTTGTTATAATGTTTTCACACAGTGCTGATCTTACAGTTTTTGATGTGGTAAAGAACATACACTTTGTTTTCTCTGCATTTAAAACCAGTTGAAGATAGCAAAATTGTTCTTGTACTCTGTCAAATGCATATTGTAGTTATTTAAAGGCCTCAGCAGGAGTTGGTGCTGTGCAGTATATGACAGAATCATCAGCATAGAAATGGAAAGTTGAGTTCGGAATATTCTGTCCAAGATTATTTATGTAAATAGTGAATAATAAGGGGCCCAACACATTGTACATTGGTACCTAAACTTAAGAGTGTTCTGAGATAAGAGCTATTTGGTGTAGCAAATGTTACAGTAAATTAGTGTCAACCAAAACATCTGGTCTTACTCACTTAGCATTCGCTTTTTTTAACTGGAGATAACCTTGTTGGTTAGGAAAAGGGGTTGTGAAGGACAGTTTTAAAAAAAAGAGTTGGACAATATTAATTGAATTAGAGAAAGAAATAATCAAAAACAAGACAGCACGAACTGGAGCAAATGACTGCTCGTTTGCACAATACTGAAGCAGAAAGTGGCAGATATCTTTTCCTGAAAATATGGAAACGCTGCTGATGGTGCGTTAGGTGGCAAAGCAGCTGGGAGGAGAAGTTACCCCTCCTCGGTAATAAATACTATGAATTATTATGACATTACTTCATTATACTGCAGTTGTTGGTAGTACATTCTATAGTATTGTTTTTATTCGTGCTGTCAAACATCAATTATATTAATTGGATCAATCAGTGTTTTGAATTTGGATTAATATGATTAATCACAGATTATTACTTGCTTGCATAATTGAAATTAACATTAAAAATACAGCCTAATATTTCTTTCTTTCTTAGTTTATTTCGAACACAAACACATTTACAGTACAATACAGACAATTTAACATCACATCATATTTGGTAAGCATGGATATTTTATTGTCAGAATGTCATACAAGAACAATTGTTAAATGTTTTACTGAAAAGCACTTCATATATTTGCTCAAAACAGTTGTACCTTGAGTTCAGTCAGGGTTTATTTTGTAGTGAAATTTGCCAGTGACTACACCATTCGGAACTCTGATCACTGACCAAACCTGTGCTGCCATTAAGTTAACCATCCGCGGTTAAGGTAAAGTAACAAAATAAATTGAGGGATTCATCTGCGTGCATATGTGTTAGATGCAATACATTTTGCGATTATAAACAAACATTTTTTTTTTGACAGCCTTAGTTTTTATATGTCTTATCAAGTGTCTTCAGTTAAGCCCTAAGATCAATGAAACTTGTAACTTGAGGTACTACTGTATACTGTATTAGCTAGTACTGTAACTTGATAAATATGGTAGCAGCTAACTAGCTAATTCAAAAACTTAATACATAGTTAGGTAGTTAGCAAGTTATGTAATCATTTTAGTGTTCATAGATTTTTGATACGTAGCTAGCTGGCTGACTCCTGAGCAACTACAGTATATAAACTAAACACTTTTGTTTTTGCTTCCAACTTTCTTGTGCTTGATTCAAAGATCCAGAACATTATCTATGTAGTGTTCCCTCAAATATTGCAGTAATTATGGTCCAGAATTAATATTATGTTCATTTTAAGTCTCTATAAGCCCTAAAGACAGCTTTCACACACACATAATAACTTCCTATGCCCTCAAAACACTTCAGACACTCAAAAATCAGTTTTATTTTACGAAAAACCTAAACGACTACTCAACCTTCAAAGTACAGTAGTCAATGGTACTTTAAAATCCGTGATGGGCTGAGACCGTAGTAAGTAAACCAGACTGGCGAGGGAACACTGTACAAAAAAAACCCCTATTTCTCTCAAAGAATGCTGACAAAATGTATAGTTACTTTGGCTTGCTAACTTGGGAATAAATACAGAATTACCAGACTTGGAAAATTTTTACTTTTGTATAAAAATCAGATAAACGTGAAGCAAAACTAGAGTCATTTCATTTCAAATGGCAACTTTTTGGCTTTAAGAAACACTAACAGAAATCAAGAATATAAATGGTGGTAGTCAGTAACAGTTACATTTTTTGATCAAGCAGAGAGAAACAATTGTGGAATCACTCAACTCTGAAGAAAAAAAAAAATGGAATAACCCTGTAATTTTTTATTTCCAAAGCTAACAACTGCATCAGATTAAGTCTGTTTATTAGCCTGCAGTAAAAAGATTTATGAAGACGACTGCCTGAAGAAAAGCCCACTTTTCCACAGTCATTGATGATATGGGGCTGCATGTCAGGTGATGACACTGGTGAGATGGCTGTCATCACATTTTCAGTAATTACACAAGTTTGCAATTACATTTTAGACACTTTTGTTCTTGCATTAATCGAAAGCATGTTTGGAGACGATGACATTTTTCAGGATGATGCATCTTGCCATAGAGCAAAAAGTGTAAAAACCTTATTTGAAGAAAAATACATAAGGTCAATGTCATGGCCTGCAAATTGTCTGGATCTCAATCCAATAGAACAGGGGGGCTCACACTTTTTCTGCAGGTGAGCTACTTTTCAATTGACCAAGTCGAGGAGATCTACCTCATTCCTATTTATAATTTATATTTATTTATTTATGAAAGAGACAGGGGCTTCACGGTGGGAGAGGGGTTAGTGCGTCTGCCTCACATTCGAAATTCCTGCAGTCCTGGGTTCAAATCCAGGCTCGGGATCTTTCTGAGTGGAGTTTGCATGTTCTCCCCGTGAATGCGTGGGTTCCCTCCGGGTACTCCGGCTTCCTCCCACTTCCAAAGACATGCACCTGGGGATAGGTTGATTGGCAACACTAAATTGGCCCTAGTGTGTGAACGTGAGTGTGAATGTTGTCTGTCTATCTGTGTTGGCCCTACGATGAGGTGGCGACTTGTCCAGGGTGTACCCTGCCTTCCGCCCGATTGTAGCTGAGATAGGCGCCAGCGCCCCCCGCGACCCCGAAAGATGGATGGATGGATGAAAGAGACATTTTTGTTAACAAGTTAATGGTGTTTAATGATAATACAAGCATGTTTAACACACATAGATTCCTTTCTTTCATGAAGACAAGAATATAAGTTGGTGTATTTGATTCTGATGACTTGCATTGATTGGAATTAGACAGTGGTGCTGATAACGTCCGCATTTTCAAATGGAGGAAAAAAAAAGTCCTCCTTTCTGTCCAATACCACATGAAAGTGGTTGGATTTGGCATCTCATTTGTCCAACTTGCATACTCGTTTTTAAACACTTTGTTATGAGAGTAGCATATGTGTGTGGCCCTTTAATGTCTGGCAGCAGGTGAGTGACGTCAGTGAGTGTGCGGGTGGGCAAGCAAGTGAGAAAGCGGTCGCTGAGGGCGGGGGAGAAATACATTGGCATCAAACTCCGTAGCTTGCTAGTTTGTGCACGCTAGCTTTCTGAGACTCTTGTTTTGTTAGCACAGGCAGGATGAAACAGGTCTTTTATGGTGAAGACAGGAACTGTGCAGTCGGTCTTTAGAGTTTTGACAGTAGGTACGGAGTCTCTAGAAATAAAATGTGTTTCTCTGCGTCCACCCTGTTAGTGATATTTTTCTTAAATATGAGCTCGCAGCAGCCAGCGTCATCTCACAAGATCCTCGGGTGCCGAGAATGTCAAACAACTGACGAAAGTGAAGTCTTGGTATGATTGATGATTGCTCATTTTTATGTATATTTTTTAATGCCTGGCTTGAGATCGACTGACACACCCTCCGAGATCGACCAGTCGATCCCGATCGACGTAATGCCCACCCCTGCAATAGAACATCTGTGGTGGAAATTGAAGAAAATGGTCCTTGGTAAGACTCCAACCTGCAAATCTGATCTGACAACAGCATTCAGAAAGTTGGAGCGAGATTGATGAAGAGTACTATTATTCACTTGTTGAGTCCATGGCTCAGCGAATGCGAGCTGGAAAAAAGCCAGAGGTGGTGTAACAAAATAGCCTTGGCGAAATGGCCTAAAAATAAAATGTCAGATTTTTTCACCCAAAAATTGGATTTCCGATTTTTTTCTCCTAATTTTTAAAGAAACCAATGAATACAAATGACAAAGATAATTCAAGACAAGTTTTGCTCTTTTTTAATCGAAAACTAGTTGTTTCAAACGACACTGCATCTTACTCTTAGCAAAATATATTTCTTTATAAAGTGGGTTCTTTTTTTTTAAAAAAACAGATTGGACTTTGTAGAAAATAATTTTCAAAAAACAAAAACAGATTAAACAAATTAATTTTAGCTGTTGTAGCTAATTTTGGCATATTCACTGTGATGCTTTTGCTTATATTTGGATCAATATGCGTTGTCCTAATGTAATAAACATATTCAATGTAGAGCTTCTGTCTTAAAGGGGAACTGCTTTTTGTTTGGAATTTTGCCCATTGTTCACAATCGTTAGAAGGGGTAAGACGACGGATGAATTTTTTTTAATGAATTCTAACTCGTAAATAATATTTAGCCTACTGTATAACAGAGTCAATGGGAGGTCCTCTATTCCGCCATAAATTCCTCCAAAAAGCGCAGACAAAACTCCAATTACATTTCGTGACTTGAAAATTAATCAAGTATAAGTGATTTTGTTATTAAAAGTGCTAACGCAGACAAACTAATTTTTAGCGGCGCCGTTATCAGAGGGGGCTTACAGCTTGTGCTTTTGTATTGACATCAGCGGCTGCAGGGAGCTAATTTCTTGCCTCGGGGCTCCACAGTTTATTGTAGATCATAAAAATTGCCTCTTAACTGTATAGTAGAAGGATGAAGGCATAATCTGACGAGTTGGTCAACGTTGGCATCTAACTAATACCCAGGAATGGCGAGAAAGACACGAAAAGACTATGTGTCTGCGTTTAATCCTTTATTTGAAAGGATTATGTGTCACCTAAATGGGAATATATGAACACCCTAGCAGTCGGTGTCCCAATGACAGCAGACATTGTACAGTAAGTAATGTTTAATTATATGTGTTAGCTCTCAAAAAGCCTGCAATGAGTACAAATCAGTGATGTTAAAAAAAAAAGGCTAACATTGTGATGCTTCTGTAAATTGATGTGCCGCCGAATGCTTAAAATGATCCAAATACGTAAATATTAAATGTTAATGAATGTGTGCCTGTTACTACATTACATTTATACCTACAGTGTGTATATAAAACCTTGATGGAAGTGTTTGGATGTTTTTTTTAGGCAGAATAGA